>NC_053026.1:313901631-314040040 GCF_003073215.2 Triticum urartu | reverse complement strand
AGGAAAAAGCAGGGACTTAGTGAAAAAAACCACCTAGGGTTTACTGTTCATCCGATTTGGATCTGCGCGCAAAACGAGGATCGTCGGATCCTCTCGCCGGAACAGGGGGCCGCGGTGGCCGGAGGAAGGAGGAGGCCGGCCCGGGGCTCGGGACCCGAAGGGCGGCGAGGGTGAGGCGGCGAGGCGAGGGCAAGGCAGCGGGGCGAGGCCGGACGCCGAGCTTGCCAGCGCGGAGCAGCTTGGCGGCGGCCGGAGTGACGGCGGTGGCCGGCGCGCGGTTAGGCGGCGCAGAGGGAGGAGAAGCAGCGGGCGGCGGCGGATGGCGAGTGGGCCACGGGGGCTCAACGCGGGCTCGGGCGGGCCTCGGGCGGCGGCGGCGAAGTGGGGCTCGCCCGGGCCACGTGGTGGTCGGTGGCTGGCTGCGGCGATGTGTCCGGCCGGAACGGACACGTCCGGCGTGGCGCGAGGTGGATTTAGGGTTTCGGACGAGGGGGGATCCGGATTTGGAAAGGGGGGGGGTCTAAATATAGGCATAGGGGGGGCACGCGATCGTGATCGAACGCTCTAGATGATGGAGAAGGCTTAGGTGGGTTTTGGGCCAAATTGAAAGGGTGTTGGGCTGCAACACACACGAGGCCTTTTCGGTCCCTCGGTTAACCGTTGGAGTATCAAACGAAGTCCAAATGGCATGAAACTTGACAGGAGGTCTACCGGTAGTAAACCAAGGCCGCTTGGCAAGTCTCAGTCCAATCCGGGAATGTTTAATCCCCACACACTAAAGAAAGGTAGAAATGACCACCGGAGGAGAACGAAGCGCCGGAATGCAAAACGGACAACGGGGAAAATGCTCGGATGCATGAGACGAACATGTATGCAAATGAAATGCACATGATGACATGATATGCAATGCATGACACGCAAGCAATGACAAGGCAACAACAACGAATAACTGGACGACACCTGGCACATCGGTCTCGGGGCGTTACAAGAGCCTCCATGAAGAACTCCGGTAATAAAAGAATGATCAAAAGGAAGTGAAGGATGAAAGAATAAGATTGAGGCCTTGAAATGATTGGATGAAGCTTTGCGACGAGATAAAGTGGAAACTTGGAACTCCGAAAGAAAAGATAAAGCATCTCGAACCGAGAATGTCATATGATGAACCACTCCGGAAAGAAGAAATTAGATCACTTGGATGAAACAATAATAAGAATTACGTTATGCGTATCCTTCACCAATTAAATTGATGACGAGCAAACGGATTTGGCATACTACTTATTCTCGTAGAAAGGATTAAGATAGATATAGTGCCAACTTGGGAAGGTCTTCAAAGAACTACCGGTAGAATTGAAAGAACGAATAAATTGATATGATAATGAAGGAAGAGAAATCTTAAACGAACCACCGTAAGGATTGAAAAAGAACGTAGCAAAGGCACAATTCACCGGGAAGAATTGGAAAACGAAAGATGATACTTGAGAGAATTTGGATACATGAGAACGATGAGATCACGAGCTGATAAGAGAATACTTGAATGATGCACCGGTATGATTTGGAGAACGAGAGCTGAAAGCTGGAATGAATAATCCGAAATGACGGCCTTCGGAGAATCAAACTGAAAAGACTCTTGAATTGCTCCGGATAGGTGAAAATAATTCTCACAATCAAAAACAATTATGAGAGGATGGCATAAAGCTAGCACCAAGAATCTTCAAGAGAATGGATATGATTGCAGAGAAACTCTTCTTTGGTCTTCAAATGTTGAGAATGATGATGAGAACCACCACTGAGAATTGTTTAGACACTCTGGGAGAATCAAATGCGAAGAGGTTGGGCCAACGATGAAAGAATTTTGAAAGTTCTTGGAGAAAGACATTTGATTGATGATAAATCATTCTTATGTCAAACTTTGAGAGAATTTGAGAATAACTCCGAGAAAATAAGAGTCGGGTAAGATCCTAGGAAAAGACCTGTGGGTTAGGGCCCACTCAAAAAAACACCGTTGAACAATTTAAAAGAGTGATTGCACTGGTTTAGTTATGTTGCTTGAATGAGATAACATCCTCAAAAGAACTTGAGCAAACTGAGAATTGAAACGGGAATCTTCTAAGACATCTTCATCACTCCGGAATAAATGAATGGCGAGAAGTGGATGATTAAGAGGTGCACCGGTATGAGAAAGCATTGAAACGAGGAAAGGATATGATCAAAAAAGCTTGACTTGAATCCACCGGAGAAGAAAAGAATGAAGAATAATACACTTGAAGCTTCGTTAGTATCTTCCTGAGAATCACCGGATAAGAACATTGACGGAAAAGAATGGAGAGACTTCCATAAATAAGATGGATATTTGATTGAGAAATCTGATTCCTCGAAAAAAAAGGGGGGGGGGGGGGGGGAAAACAAAGGCAACTTGGGGACAGATGAAACAAACAACATTGGGAAAAAACCGAGAGGTGATCTTGCGGATGTTGAAATGATCAGATCCACTTGAAGAGAAACACACTGATTGAAAAGGATTGACATGAAAATCTCAATTATCATGAAGGATTGGTATTCACATAGAAATATGAGGACACTACTTAAGGAATGTATGGAATCCACACTTGACTTCGAAGCAACTCGAATACCACTAACCAAAACAAAACAAAGGATTGACTTGCAAAATAAGCTGGAAACAAACATATGATAGATCCCATATCGTATCATGTGTCTGTTGGAAAGATATCCTACGTGATACTTGAATTCCCACTTATAAACTCCTGAAACTTTCTGGTTATGCAATCAGGTGTTGGGGATACAGGGGAAGCATAATATCTCACCCAAACTAACAATACCTACATCCAGCTGTATCCATCCTTCAACACATAACCAAGAAACCTTCGGAAATCGTGTACCTCAACCTTCGAAAAGCATCCATTATACGAGTTATGGCAATACACCCGAACTCCCGCCCCAGTACTGGGTGGCGTCGAGGTTGTCTCACCAACAACTGCATAAAAGAGATTTTCGATGTCGGCGAACTCAGGTATTCCAGAACTGCAACGATAAAATTGTGACGACAACACCTCGGAGCTCAACTCCCCGGGACACTACCACAACCCCTAAATGTCAGGAGGCACCAAGAACAATGTTCTCGTCACAAGACTATCGGAACGATTCCAATATACCCGCGTGATCCTAATTTTTTTTGTGAAATTTAAGGAGAGAAAAGCCAAAACTTCTACGTCAGGAGGCCTCACCAGAGCGACGAAGGGACTGAGGAGTAAAAAGAATCCTACTCTCCGATATATATAATCCTAAGACTCAAAAACATTTTCTTCTAGGCTCAACAACGTCAATGATTCGATCAAGTAGGGGGCTCCTAAGTCGGGGATGGCTCTGATTACCAACTTGTGGCACCCACAATGCGGCTATATCTCCCACGTGTCGGGGCACAACTTAGAGGCATAGCCACATGGTAGGTTTGTCGCAAGAGGGGTAATCTTCACACAATCCCATGTACTGAATAAGAAAGGGATAAAGAGTTGGCTTACAATTGCCACTTCACACAATACAAGTTAAACATACAACATCCAGAATAAAATCAAGGTCCGACTATGAAACCAAAATAAAAGGAAGACAACCCCAAATGCTAGATCCCCGATCGTCCCAACTGGGCTCCACTACTAATCAATCGAAAATGAAACAACACAACGAACAAGATCTTCATCAAGCTCCCACTTGAGCTGGGTTGCGTCGCTTGCACTGGTATCATCGGCACCTACAACTCTTTGGAAGTATCTGTGAGCCACGACGACTCAGAAATCTCACACCCGCGAGATCAAGACTATTTAAGCTTATGGGTAGGAAAGGGTAGTGAGGTGGAGCTGCAACAAGCACTAAGCATATATGGTAGCTAACATACGCAAATAAGAGCGAGAAGAGAAGCAACGCAACGGTCGTGAAGCTAGAAATGATCAAGAAGTGATCCTGAAACTACTTATGCGCAAGCATAACACAATACCGTGTTCTCTTCCCGGACTCCGCCGAAAAGAGACCATCACGGCTACACACGCGGTTGATTCATTTTAATTAAGTTAAGTGTCAAGTTCTCTGCAACCGGACATTAACAAATTCCCATCTGCCCATAACCGCGGGCACGGCTTTCGAAAGTTCAAACCATCCAGGGGTGTCCCAACTTAGCCCATCACAAGCTCTCATGGTCAACGAAGGATATTCCTTCTCCCAGGAAGACCCGATCAGACTCGGAATCCCGGTTACAAGACATTTCGACAATGGTAAAACAAGACCAGCAAAACCGCCCGATGCGCCGACATCCTGATAGGAGCTGCACATATCTCGTTCTCAGGGCAACACCGGCTGAACCTACATACAGCTAAAACCAGCCCTCAAGTTTCCCCGAGGTGGCGCCGCAAGTGGATCTGGTTCGGATCAACACTTAGAGAAGCACTGGCCCGGGGGGGGTTTAAATTAAAGATGACCCTCGAGAGCAGTGACTCCCAAGGGAAAAGTAGGTGGTGATGAGGCAAAAGGTAAAACTAAGGTTAGGCCTTGCCGGAGGAGTTTTATTCAAAGCAAACTGTCAAGGGGTCCCCATAACACCCAACCGTGTAAGGAACGCAAAATCAAGGAACATAACACTGGTATGACGGAAACTAGGGCGACAAGAGTGGAACAAAACACCAGGCATAAGGCCGATCCTTCCACCCTTTACCAAGTATATAGATGCATTAATTAAATAAGAGATATTGTGATATCCCAACATATCCATGTTCCAACATGGAACAAACTTCATCTTCACTTGCAACTAGCAACGCTATAAGAGGGGCTGAGCAAAAGAGGTAATATAGCCAAACAACGGTTTGCTAGAAAGGTGGGTTAGAGGCTTGACATGGCAATATGGGAGGCATGATATAGCAAGTGGTAGGTATCACGGCATGGCAATAGAGCGAACAACTAGCAAGCAAAGATAGAAGTGATTTCGAGGGTATGATCATCTTGCCTGAGATCCCGTAACGAAGAAGAACGGGTCCATGAAGAAGACAAATAGATGCAGTCGAACGGATCCTCACAAACGCAATGTTATCGGAACTAACCCGAAGAGGAAACACCGGAAAGAAGCAAACAACATAGTAAACAACCACGACATAAACATGGCATGATGCACAACCAAGTATGATGCATGTACGGTGTAATGAAGCATGGCATGGCAAAGTGCACAAACAAAACTACAAATTAAGTGGAGCTCAATATGCAATGAGTTGCATATTGACGAAACACCACAACAATTATTTAGCTCTCTCTCATTTATGTACCCAACAATATTAAATGTTGTTAAACATGACAAGAGGGTGAAGCATAAACAAACTAACTATCTAAGCAATTTAAATGGGGCCGGATACAACAAACAACAAACCCGAGAAATCCCCATGTGTATATTTTAGATTTGGTATTGTTCTGTCCTAAGGCATTTTTTAATGTTGTTAGACATGCAAAGTAATGCCACTGTTAAACTAGGAATTTTCCTACCCCATTTACATATAAAGTTTGTTAGGTTTGGAGCTACGGTTATTTAGTTATGAATTAAAACATTTTAACATGGCATAAGAGCAAATTTAAACAAACAACATTTTAAACATGGATGAAAGTGGCATATTATGAAACTACACAAAATTCTAAGCAGGTTTCTTATAAAGTTTGTTTAATTCTGATGCACGGTTGTGGAGTTAGGATATGCATGAAATGCAAGGGCTTTTCTGTAAAACTGGTAACTCTAGATAAATGGACAAATCGCAGAACGAAAAAAAACAACGATAATGGGCCGAAACAGAACAAAACTGGGTTGGGGGAAGCTCCTCACATTGGGCTTGGCCCGGTCGGTGGAAGAGGCAGGCTGGGCTAGAGGCCGGTGCGCTGGGCCTCAGGTGGTTCGCGGTCCACGAGGCCCAAAGGCATGTCGTCCTCGTCCCCGGTCCTGCTGGATCGAGGGAAGACAGGGATGGCAGCACTACGAAGCTCGGTGGCCAGGGTCGGCCAAGGCAGAGGTCAGGGATGGCGGGAATAGCCAGATCCGCCCTCCTGGCAGTGGATCCGGCCGGCAGTGGTGGAGCTCATCGAGCTAGGAACGGCGCCATGTCGGGGTTCCTGCGGGGAGAGAGAGACCATGAGACAGAGAGGGAGAAGGAGAGGGAAACGGGAAGGCACATGACAACAGAGACAGGGAGGTGGGTCCTCAACTCCGACGTGGGGTGGACAGCAAGGAAGGTCGGCGCCGGCGCGGGGAGGCGAGGAGAGCTGCGGGCGACGGTGGGCGTTGCTGCACGAGCGCTAGGGCAAACGGGCGCTATAGGCGGCCCAGATCTGGCCTGGCGCGGGCCTGCGACGGGCTCCGCGGGCTGTGGCGGCGGGGAGCGGGCAGGGGCCACGTGGCGCACGCGGAGTGGAGGAGGGCGGCGCTGGTTGCTGAGGTGGCACGAGCGGGTTGGTGGGGAGCGTCCGGCCGGCGGCTGCTGGAACGTTGGACGGCGCCAAGTGGCGAGATGGTTGCGGTGCGGCAGAATCTAAGGAGGGGGAGGCTAGAGGTAGGGTAAGGTCTAGGTTGCCCAAAATGGACTATGGGTGTCCATATATAGCAAATTTGCTAGGGTTTGGGGTTAGGAGGGGTTTCTGGACCCTCCGATCGCAATCGAACGGTTCCGGTCAGAGGAGGTTTAGGTGGGCTGCAGGTGGGCTATGAAGAAGGGCTTGGACTGAGAGGAGAGGGGAGAGATGCAGCCCGACCCGGTTTCCGGAGACCGAAAACGTCCGACGGTTTACCGACTACTATTGCCGCTATATTTATCCATTGGGGCATCAAACGCACTCCGAATGCGTTGAAACTTGGCAGGCGACCTATTGACAACAAAACAACACCGCACGCCAACTTTCATTGCATTCCGAGAACATTTTCTGGCCACTTATAAAATAATATTTCGGATGTGCCGCGGGCGCGTGCAAGTGTGTCTGGGCTCAGAATGGACAACGGAAAGAACTGGGGGAACCCGGACGAATGCAGGTTTTGAAAACATGATGATGCAATGCACATGATGGCATGACAAGATGCGACACGTAAGTGAATGACATGGCAACAACAACGAAAAACTGGAAGACACCTGTCGCAATGGTCTCGGGGCGTTACAGGGCCACTCCGGCCCCCCTTGGCCTTCTTCTTGGCCTTCTTCTCCGGCTCCTGATAGGGCACCGGGACCAGCATCTTCGCCAGGAGCGGGATGACTGGTTCCTCGGGCAGCGGAGCCAAACATTGAACCCGCTCCGCTTTCTCTGTCCATACCTGAAAAAATAAAAATAGTAAAGTTTAGATAGCCCCCTTGAACAAGAAAGTAGAGGATATGCCTTGAGACATGAAAGACTTACCTCACTGGCAGGATGGACAAGATCGTGTCGGCGGTCCGAGTCTAGGGCCGGCGGCGTCTCATTGCCCTTAAAAAGCAACTTCCAGGCATCTTCGTGAGTGGTTCCAAAGAGCCCTTCCAAGGTTTGGTGCTTCTTCTGATCGAATTCCCATAAAGGGAAAGTTCGGCTTTAGCATGGGAGGATCCGGTGAACTAGCATCACCTGGATCACATCGATGAGCTTGATGTTTTTATCCACCATGCTTTGGATGCGCGTCTGTAGCGCTATCAGTTTATCCAACGAAGACCAATTTGGGCCCTTCTCTATCCAGGAAGTGAGCCGCGTTGGAGCTTCGGACTTTAATTCGGGAGTCGTGGCCCAGGTGGCGTCGTGAGGCTCTGTGATATAGAACCACAGTTTCTGCCACTCCTTGACGGTCTCCACAAAAGTACCTTTGGGCCACGTGACATTGGGCAGCTTGCTCACCATGGCACCTCCGCACTCTGTGTGCTGGCCATCCACCACCTTCGGCTTCACGTTGAAGATCTTGAGCCACAATCCAAAGTGGGGTTGGATGCGGAGGAAGGCCTCACACACGACAATGAATGCCGAGATGTTGAGGAAAGAATTCAGGGCTAGATCATGGAAATCTAGCCCGTAATAGAACATAAGTCTGCGGACGAAAGGCTGGAGAGGAAACCCTAACCCGCGGACGAAGTGGGGGATGAACACCACCCTCTCGTTAGGTTTCGGGGTGGAGACAATTTGCCCCTTGGCTGGAAGCAGGTGGGAGATTTCTTTCGCCAGATACCCGACCTCCCGAAGCTTGGTGATGTCCTTCTCCTTAACAGAGGAGGCCATCCACTTGCCTTGCCCTCCAGATCCGGACATGGTTAAGTGCTTCCTTGAGGCGGAAAAGATGAGGACTTGGGCGCTGGAGCTCGATAATGGAAGGGAAGAGAAAGAGAAAAGGCGTGGGTGAAGAAAGGGAATCCTTATCTCCTTATAAAGGCAATGAATATCAAGCGCCTCCCCGCTCACCTTAAAACTCGCCTGTTACCAAGGGCTGTGCAAATGACACGGTTGGATTACCCATGCCCGTATTGATGAGAATCCCGCAATAGGGGGACACGATCACTGCTTTGACAAGACGTGCCAATAAAACCGCGTCTTGAAATACAAAGCGGCATGCCAAAAAACAGTTTGAAACAATGACCGGTCAGATGAGATGTCACATTGCGAAAAGTTGTCAGTGGATTTGACTCGTGAAACATTATACTCTCTGCGGTTGTGTGTGGTACTTGTGTTATAGATCCGTATACATTCTTTGCGTCCGAAGACTATTTTCGAGAAGGGAACCCACCTTGCAATGCCGAAGACAGTCTGCGCACCGGACACCTTGTCATTGAAGCCTGGTTCAGGGGCTACTGAGGGAGTCCTGGACTAAGGGGTCCTCGGGCGTCTGGCCTGTTAGCCATGGGCCGGACTGATGGGCTATGAAAATACAGAGACCGAAGACTCTGCCCCGTGTCCGGATGGGACTCTCCTTGGCGTGGAAGGCAAGCTTGGCGATCAAATATGAAGATTCCTTTCACTATAACCGACTTTGTATAACCTTAATCCCCTCCGGTATCTATATAAACTGGAGGGTTTAGCCATTACGATCTCGTGGTAGATCAACTCTTGTAACCCTTATACTCATCAATATTAATCTAGCAGGACGTAGGGTTTTACCTCCATCGATAGGGCCCGAAACTGGGTAAACATTGTGTTCCCTTTCTCATGTTACCATCAACCTCAGACTCATAGTTCGGGACCCCCTACCTGAGATCCGCCGGTTTTGACACCGACAGAATCCTCCAAAAGAATCCTTCAGAAATCGTAGTACATTATCATTGTAAGCTTGGAAAAATGTGTCACAAATTTAATTCCCTTATGGTTAAGATTTAACAGGAAAGGAACATCACCTCGATATATAGCTTCTCCAGGCATGGAAAGCATCTCAGGAAACTGACAACTTGCTCCAGGTTGGGGCCGATAGATTCTAGTGCCAAGACCTTCACTCTGCGCAGTTTCAGGGTCAAGCTTGTCGGAATCATTTTCTGAATGACAGACGAACAAACATCTTCAAAATTAGAAATAATGTTAATTTGTAGAAGGAGAGGTAGAAGGCAGTTGTTGTACCTGAACGGGTGTGGATCCAATAACAACTTCAGAGTATTTGTTAGATGAGTAGCCCACCACTGTCAATTTTGGCGCAGAAATGACATTGATTCTTGTTGGACCTTCTTGATCAACTACAAGTAATCTCTAAAGTTTAGGTGTGTCCTCAATGACCATACCATGGTACACATCTTGTGATGTCCTTCTGCCGCACCAGCAACACACATAAATAGCCCGAAGAGTCATGGAGGTGATGTGGAAGGTACTGAACCCATTGACCGCCTAAAGACGAAGGTACTCGAGTGCAGTATGGCCATGGAGCAGGCGCTCCATGTCACTATTTGAGAGGCAGACGACGACGAGCTCGAGGTGCTCCAGTCGTGGTAGAATAAGAGCGGGCGCGTCATTAAGGGGGGATGGCTGGTCTTGAACTTGGTGACGCGTAGCGTGGGCGCGAGGTGGAGTGCGGACGTTGGCAACGACCACATATGCCCATCATCAAAAGTGAGCTCCTCGAGCTGATCTAGGGTGGGGGATCGGAACCAGTCGTCAAGCTTGGCTCGGTCCTTGCCGTTGGAACGGAACTTGCCCATTCTAAGGCCTCTAGTTTGGCCAAGGTGACTGCCGAGGATCTTGGAGAATGCATCCAAGCTTTTGTGATAGCCATGGCAGAGCTCATGGGTGTCGATGTGGTCGAGAGGGCTGGAGTTCCATAAGGGGCGCCAGTGCCGGGAAAGGACGGTTGTCCGCACCCCATATTTGATTGGGAGGAGGGAGATGATGACTGTCAACATATCATCAGGGAGGCTGCTGAGGAAGTCTAGGCCTGCCGGAGTCGCTTGCGGTTCTAGCTCACCCCGCCTCCGCTTGTTGGCAGCCCCCTTCTCCACCTCCGGAGTCTCCTTGTCAGGAGTACAAGGAATATTTAGTTAAAACAGGGCAATAGAAAAGTGTATTGGTAACTAGAAGTTATTAGGTAGGAATATAGTAAGAAAAGGGAATAAATTTGGTTGCTTAAATACTACACAATTCATTTGACATTGCTAGGTAAGTTAACATGCAGATAGTTGAAAAGAAAACTTACTTCGAACAAAGTCTAGACAGATGATTTTGTCAGGGAAGTTAGCATATATCTCATGACCAAGCCCTTTTATGTGCAGTGCAATTTTAGTGCCAACTTTCAGTACATAAAACTTAGAAATTTCTTTCCAAAAGCCAGTGCCAAAATAGGAGTCACCACGTTCATCAAGTCTTACAGTAGCAACGATTGTAAATCCATGGTTTGTGTGTAGTATGACATCCGTGCAGTCTTGATCTATGTAAAGGGAAAGATTGTGCACTACATAATCTGTTGCATAGCAAGGGATGCACTGCAGAAAATGGTAGGATTATTAAAGAAAATATGGTAACATGCAAATATGGGCCCAAATTGAAAGAACTGTACAACAATTGAAATCGAAGGACAAAAATCAACAATTAAACAGATAGGGTAAACATGATGTCATGGAAATATGAGAGTGATCGAAATAACAATACATCATTAATTTGCCTAATATAGAAAGAAGAGGGGAAACCCCCCCCTTTGACGTATATGGTGCATGTGGCACCTTTTATCCAAATGTAGCAATATTTAGAATATGTTCCATGCCAACCGATTTAGGGTGAGATTGAACATACCGCGCGCGTCCTCAATTGATCTGGTACAGTGAGATGGAATCTCTGGCGGAGGTCACAAAGCCTGATGTGTCGGTGCACTGTACATTCTATTAATGAAAGAAAACCCTCAAATCAGCTCGAATAAAAATTAATTCACGACAATTTCCACTCGGTGATAAAAGGAGGCAGATGAACTGGGATAAGAGATGAGATAATATCTCATTAAATTAGTTACCTTGTCGTCCATGAGAATGAATCCTCAGTACGGCAGATTCCCCAACCGAGCGGAGCTGGGTCGACCGCGAGTAGCGTCGAGAAAGTCGATGGCGATAGGCGGTGGCAAGCGGAAGTGGCGAAATGCTGTGGGCTTTGCCGGCAGCCTGGTGACGGCGGCATGCGTCGAGCTAAGTGTTTACCGCCGCGATAGCCGGTGCCATGGCATAGACGCGGAGGAGCTTGTGCAAGTGTGAATGGGGACCGGAGGGGCTGGCGAGCGGGGTGAGGGTTTTTGTGACGTGGGGGTGGTGAGGGTTTTCTTTTTTCTTTTTTGAATTGGATGGTGAGGGTTTTCTGTCCCACAAAGAATTTTGGAGGCGACAATTTGCTAGAGCGAACCGTGTGTGATTGACGCAACATGCAAAATGAAAGTTGAGGGAGTCCTGGATTAGGGGGTCTCCGGACAGCCGGACTATATCCTTTGGCCGGACTGTTGGACTATGAAGATACAAGATTGAAGACTTCGTCCCGTGTCCGGATGGGACTCTCCTTGGCGTGGAAGGCAAGCTAGGCAATACGGATATGTAGATCTCCTCCCTTGTAACCGACTGTGTGTAACCCTAGCCCCCTCCGATGTCTATATAAACTGGAGGGTTTAGTCCGTAGCACAATATACAATCATACCATAGGCTAGCTTCTAGGGTTTAGCCTATACGATCTCGTGGTAGATCAACTCTTGTAATACTCATATCATCAAGAACAATCAAGCATGGCGTAGGGTATTACATCCATCAAGAGGGCCCGAACCTGGGTAAACATCATGTCCCCTGCCTCCTGTTACCATGCGCCTTAGACGCACAGTTCGGGATCCCCTACCCGAGATCCGCCGGTTTTGACACTGACATTGGTGCTTTCATTGAGAGTTCCACTGTGCCGTCACCATAAGGCTCGATGGCCCCTTCAATCATCGGTAATGATGCGGTCCAGGGTGAGGTTTTTCTCCCCGGACAGATCTTCGTATTCGGCGGCTTCGCACTGCGGGCCAATTCGCTTGGCCATCTGGAGCAGATTGAGAGCTACGCCCCTGGCCATCAGGTGAGATTCAGAAACTTGAACTACACTGCCGACATCCGCGGAGACTTGATCTTCGACGGATTCGAGCCCGTGTCAGGTGCGCCGCACAGTCACGACGAGCATGACGTAACTCTGCTGTCGGACAGTATTCGGGAGATCGCATCTGCAACTACTCTTACCGTCAATCCGGAGCAAATCGCGCCATCCGAGAGCAGAGGGATAGACCCCGCCATGGAGGCTGCACTCTCAGTGGCGATAGAGCCGGATACTTACTTCACCCCTTACGAGAGCCGTGTCGCCGAACCACTGGATTCGTCTCCGGCCACGGACTCCGAGCCGCCTGCATCCGCGCCCATCGAATCCGACTGGGCGCCGATCATGGAATTCACCTCCATGGATATCTTTCAGCACTCACCTTTCGGCGATGTGCTAAATTCATTAAGGTCTCTCTCCTTGTCAGGAGAACCTTGGCCGAACTATGTTCGGCTAGAATGGGATGCGGACGACGAAGAAATTCGCTGCCCACCCACCACCCACTTAGTAGCCACTGTCGACGATTTAACCGACATGCTCGACTTCGACTCCGAAGACATCGACGGTATGGACGACGATGCAGGAGATGAATAGGAACCACCGCCCACAAGGCGCTGGACCGCCACCTCATCATATGATATATACATGGTGGACACCCCCAAAGAAGGCAACGGTGATGAGACAACGGAAGATAACCCCTCCAAGAAGCTACCCAAGCGCCGACGTCAGCGACACCGCTCTAAGTCCCGCCGCAGCAAAAAGTAGTGATACCGGCACAGGAGATAATAACACTCCAGATAGTGCCGAAGACAACCACAATCCCCTCCAGCACGATGTAGAGCGGGAAGATGAACAAGCTAGCCCCTCCAGAGCAGGCAGCAGATGATGAACCAGAAGAGGACAGTTACATGCCCCTCTCCGAAGACGAGGTGAGCCTCGGCGACGAAGAATTTATCGTACCTGAGGATCCCGTCGAGCAGGAGCGCTTCAAGCGCCGGCTTATGGCCACAACAAATAGACTGAAGAAAAAGCAACAACAGCTTCAAGCTGATCAAGACTTGCTAGCAGTTAGATGGACCGAAGTCCTTGTGGCCGAGGAATACGAACTCGAGCGCGCCTCCAAGAGTTACCCAAAATGCAGGTTGCTACCTCACCTCAAGGAGGAAGCATTGAAATCTCCATCACCAGTGTACAATGCGGCTGACCGGCCACCGCGTGGCCGAGCCAAAGAGGCGTTTCAGCTTGCACCCCGCCGCCACTCAATCAAAACTACCAAGGCCCGGGGCAACACACGGGACCCGCGAGATGTATTGGACAGCAGGGCAAAACTCGCAAGGTCAATATATGGGTCACGGGCACGCGCGCCAACACGGGACGATGATCGTCGTGCCGGATACACCAAAGGTAAATCCGGCCGGGCCGAATACAGCAGACAAGACTCATATGAACTGCGTCGTGATATAGCCCGGCACAGAGGCGCCACACACCCCCTATGCTTCACTGATGAAGTTATGGATCACGAATTCCCGGAGGGTTTTAAACTCGTAAATATCGAATCGTATGATGGTACAACAGATCCCGTTGTATGGATTGAGGATTTCCTCCTTCACATCCACATGGCTCGCGGCGACGATCTGCATGCCATCAAGTACCTCCCACTCAAACTCAAAGGACCAGCTTGGCATTGGCTGAATAGCTTCCCAGCAGACTCCATCGGTAGTTGGGAGGATTTGGAAGACACATTCCTTGACAACTTCCAGGGCACTTATGTGCGACCACCGGATGCTGATGACTTGAGCCATATAACTCAGCAGCCAGGGGAATCGGCTAGGCAATTCTGGACACGGTTCCTGACTAAGAAAAACCTAATTGTCGACTGTCCGGATGCAGATGCCCTAGCGGCATTCAAGCATAACACCCGCGGCGAGTGGCTTGCCCGCCACCTCGGCCAGGAGAAGCCGAAGTCTATGGCAGCCCTCACAACATTCATAACCCGCTTTTGTGCGGGCAAGGATAGCTGGCTGGCTCGCAGCAACAACACATCAAGGAATCCGGGCACTTCAGATACCAAAGATGCCAATGGCAGACCATGTCGTAACAGACCAAAGCGCCGCAACAACGGCGATAACAACGATGATACGGCAGTCAATGCCGGATTCAGAGGCTCTAGATCCGGTCAGCGGAAAAAGCCATTTAAAAGAAGTACTCCGGCACCTTCTAGTTTGGATCGCATACTGGATCGCTCGTGTCAAATCCACGGCACCCCCGACAAGCCAGCCAATCACACCAACAGAGAATGCTGGGTGTTCAAGCAGGCCGGCAAGTTAAATGCTGAAAGCAAGGACAAGGGGCTGCATAGTGACGACGAGGAGGAGCCCCGGCCGCCAAACACAGGAGGACAGATGGGGTTCCCCCCACAAGTGAAGATGGTGAACATGATATATGCAACCCACATTCCCAAGAGGGAGCGGAAGCGTGCACTAAGGGACGTCTATGCGATGGAGCCCGTCGCCCCAAAGTTCAACCCATGGTCCTCTTGTCCGATCACCTTTGATCGCAGGGACCACCCCACCAGTATCCGTCATGGCGGATCCGCCGCACTGGTCCTAGACTCCATCATCGACGGATTTCACCTCACTCGAGTCCTTATGGACGGCGGCAGCATCCTGAACCTGCTCTATCAGGATACAATGCGAAAAATGGGTATCGATCCCTCGAGGATCAAACCCACCAAAACCACCTTTAAGGGCGTCATCCCAGGTGTAGAGGCCCGTTGCACGGGCTCAATCACACTGGAAGTGGTCTTCGGATCACCGGCCAACTTCCGAAGCGAGGAGTTAATCTTCGATATTGCCCCGTTTCGCAGTGGCTATCACGCACTACTCGGACGAACAACATTTGCAAAATTTAATGCAGTACCGCATTACGCATACCTCATGCTCAAGATGCCAGGACCTAGGGGGGTCATAACAGTAAATGGAAACACAGAATGCTCGCTCCGCACGGAAGAGCACGCTGCGGCCCTCGCAGCAGAAGCACAAAGCAGCCTTTTAAGGCAAACCACTAATTCAGCTTTACAGCCCCCGGACACCTTCAAGCGAGTCCGGAGTAAACTGCAACAGGATCGCTTGGCACGTTCAGAGCTCGCCTAGCAATTCGGCCCCAGTCCCAGTCCCAGTCAAGCGACGAAAATCGTGCCGCGCGTACATAATTACGCACTGAAAATACCATGGACATAGGCGGGGCATGATCAGGGCACGTCCCGCAATGCGGCTTAACCGCCCTAGGGGTTGTATATCTTTATCATTTTTTCTCTTTCAGGGCCTAACTCTCTGGAAGCCCTTTCCAGCAGTACGATTGCCGGACACATTACGGGAAGGAACAACCAAGGCGGCAAGAAGCTAAGATGTACACAGGAACCCCTAGGTGGTCTCTAATAATAATTGATATACCCGCTTTCTACTATCCATACGCAGCTTGCCGTTGGATGGGACATTTCGAGTAGTCCTACTTTCTGCTTATTGCCTACTTGTACCAGTACGCTTCGACGTATTATTTAAATAACAATGCATAGCATTAGTCTATTATTGCATTATTTATCCTTTTTTTCTCTTATATGTCCATTTATGACAATACGCACCCGTACATTCGGGTACGGTCAGTACGCCGGGGGCTTTCGTTTACCTCATAATACGGCGCGAGAAGTCCGAACACTTTCGACAGTGCGGCACCCCGAACTTATAGCACTATATGCATCAGCTCTGAATCATGTCTTGGGTCAATAGTTGGGTTTGCCCGGCTCCCATGGTTTGGTACCTTACGTTCCGCTATATCGGCTAAGGTAGCGGTGGGAGAACTACTACGATTGTGTCCCGGTTCTTCCGGACGAGCACCTCAGTAGAGAAAGCCGAAAATTGACTGTCATGATAAGGCGAGAGACTGGTTGCTGTTCGAGAGGTCTCAAGTCCTTAAAGAATTTTTCCGCTTCAGGCGAGGAGTCGGCCTTGCCCGTCTTAGGCGTGTATAGCGCCCCAAATTCGGCCTTCCGAATGCTAGGGGCTTCGCCAAGATTTAAAATTGTAGACTTCTATGGTTAAGTGAGAGTGATGAAGCCTTATAGTCCGATTGCCTGGTTCATTGCGCTGAACACCTCCCTCGAAGGACCCAAAATTGTGGTAAAGAGTGCTCAGGTTTATCCCGAACACCCCAGTACTAGTTACATGAGGGCAGAAGCCGACGACTGGCCAACTCTCAGATGTTATAAACGACCGCACAGAAGGTAATATTTTAAATTAAAAAAAGCGTTGCATAGCGCAGATGACTTGTTTCACATTACAGGATCACACGAGCATGTTCATTCAAAAATTACATCTCTGGCACATTCATCCGCCACAAGGAGGGAACCCTTCAGGACACTCTCATAATACATCTCGGGGCAGCGATGCTCCTTGCCCTCCGGTGGCCCCTCCTTCACCAGCTTCACGACGTCCAGCTTCGCCCAGTGCACCTTCGCCCGGGCAAAAGCCCTGCGCGCACCCTCGATGCAGACGGACCGCTTTATGACTTCAAGCCGTGGGCAGGCCTCCACAAGCCGCCTCACCAAACCAAAGTAGCTGCCGGACAGGGGCTCGCCAGGCCACATCCGGACTATAAGGCCCCTCATGGCCTGTTCGGCCGCCTTGTGAAGCTCGACCAGTTGCTTCAGCTGGTTGCTCAAGGGCATTGAGTGCTCGGTCCTAGTATACTGAGACCAGAACAACTTTTCCGTCGAGCTCCCCACCTCAGCTCGCTAAAACTCCACGGCATCCATTACACTACGGGGAAGATCTGCGAACGCTCCTGGAGAGCTCCGAACTCGGGTAAGAAAAAGGAAAGTTTCCTTCACATGCTTGCTTTGCATAATGAATGCCTTACCCGCTGCTATCTTCTTCACTGCATCAATCTCCTAGAGGGCCTTGTGGGCTTCAGCCTTGGCGCTCTGGGCGCTTTCAAGCGCCTGCGCGAGCTCGGACTCTCGCGTCTTAGAGTCAAGCTCCAAGGACTCATGTTTTTTGGCGAGAGCCTCGTGATCTTGCTGCACCTCGCCCACTCGGGCTTCTTGCTTCTCCCGCTCGATGCGCTCCTTGGCCACTTTGTCTTCGGCCTTGGACAGCGCCTTCTTCAGGGTCGCCACTTCGGTCGTGGCCCCTGGCAAATTCATGATGATCCTATTATTTTACAACCGAACTTCTTTTCAAAACCGTAGACAAGGTATTGCTTACCTTTGCTCTCCTCGAGCTGCCTCTTGGTAAGGCCGAGCTCATTCTCGGACCGCTCTAGGCCCTGCTTCAGTGCAGAGACCTCCGCAGTACTTGCGGCAGCGGCCAGCAGTGAAGCCTGCACATACACATAGACATATTCTGATCAGACTCCTGAGGCATCATTTGATCCTCTATTCGGCTTTTCTTCTCGAACGCCGAACAGAGCATCAGAGGCTACTATCTGTGCGGTAATATTTTATTATATTTTGATTGCTTACCTCAAAGCCTGTTAGGAGGCTGGTGCAAGCTTCAGTCAGTCCGTTTTTGGCAGACTGAACTTTCTCGATCACCACACTAATGATAGTGCGGTGCTCTTCATCGATGGAAGCACTGCGAAGTGCTTCCAGCAAGTTGTGCAGTGCCTCTGGATGGACAGAGGACACCGGCACGGGCAGCTGGCCCCCCTTAATGGGGGATCGCTTGCCGGAGTCTGGAACCATCGAAGGTTCCGACGCAGTGTTCGGCTAGGGGCCAAACTCGAAACCCGTGGGAGTTTTGCTCCCTTTGTACCCAAGTTCTGGGAGGTCGCCTCGAGGCGCCCCCAGGACCACCTCCCCTTAGCTCGGTGCCTTTCGAGACAACACCTCGACGTTGTCCGTAATGCGAGGGGTGGAGGCGGTCGGAAGAGAACCAATGTTCATATTCGACGAGTCCAATGAACCGCTCGACGAGGATACGTCGAGATGAGCTCGGGACGAACTGCATAATCATGTTCGGCATGAGGAGAAGCAGTGCAATAAAACATACCATGAATTACTATGGTGTCCGGATACTTACAACTTCACCAGGGGCTTGACCCTGGGTAGGCACTCGTCGCTGCTGTAGGCGGCCGTCGTGGAGCAGTCCAGAGGGAGGGTCCTTCCCTTCTTGGACCCTTCGGCCTCCCCGGTTGGGTCGGCCTTCCTTTCTTGTCTCCCCCAGCTGGGGGCGAGAACTTTCCTCCTCCTCCTCCTTGTTTTCATGGGAGGAGTGCGCGTCGGAGTCATCGGACGATGAGTCCGATACAACCTTGCGCCGAAGACCCTTTCGGGTCCCCATGGCCTTCTTCTTGGTCTTCTTTGCCGGCACCTCGTAAGGTGTCAGAGCCAGCATCTCCGTTAGGAGAGCATCTGCGGGATCTTCAGGCTGGGGGGTCGGGCAATCGAGCTGCTCTGCTGTCTTTATCCAATCATGTTAATGGCATGGGAGCTTAGATCCCGCACGTCATTTAACTGGGGGGAATAAATACCCTGTGAGATACAAAAACTTACTGGATTGTCATGGCGCTTTGCGCTGAGTCCGCGGTCCTCGGCGAGGGAACGAGGTACCCCGACGCCCTTGAACAACACCCTCCAGACGTCCTTGTGCGTCATGCTGTAGAGCTCTCGCAGCGTCTGGTGCTTGGCCGGGTTGAACTCCTACAAATTGAATGCCCCTCGTTGACACATGAGAATCCGGCAGAAGAGCATGACCTGGACCACATTGACGAGCTTGATTTTCTTGCTCATCATGTTCCTGATGCAGGTCTGGAGTCCGGTCAGCTCTACCGAAGAACTCCAGGACAGGCCCTTCTCTTTCCAGGTAGTGAGCCGCGTGGGGATTCTGGATCGAAATTTGGGGGCTGCCACCCAGTTGGTGTCGCGTGGCTCGATGATGTAGAACCACCCCGATTTCCACCCCTTTATGGTCTCCACATAGGAGCCTTTGAGCCAGGTGACGTTAGGCATTTTTCCCACCATGGCGCCTCCGCACTCTACTTGCTAGCCGACCACCACCTTCGGTTTAACATTGAAGGTCTTCAGCCACAGGCTGAAGTCGGGCCTGATGCGGAGGAAGGCCTCACACACGGCGATAAACGCCGAGATGTTGAGGATGAAATTGGGGGCCAGATCATGAAAATCTAGCCCGTAGTAGAACATGAGCCCGCGGACAAACGGGTAGAGGGGAAATCCCAGTCTGCGGACGAAGTGGGTAAGAAAAACTACCCTCTCATGGGGTTCGGGCATAAGGATGAGCTGCCCTGCATCTGGCAGCCGGTGCGCTATATCCGCAGCCAGATATCCGGCTTCCCGTAACTTTGTGATGTTCTCTTCCGTCACGGAGGAGACCGTCCACTTGTCTCCCTCTCTAGACATGTGTGGAGTGGTTTGAGAAGAAAGACGCGAACTTGGGCGCTGGAGCTCGAGTGTGCGAGAATGGGTAAGCAAGGAGGAAGAAGGCGTGGGTAAAAAGGGTGAGTCCTTGTCCCTTTATAGGGGTGGAAGAGGCGATGTGCCTCCCCACTTGCCTGATAAAACGCTTATTCCCCAAACGCCGTAATTTATGGCACGGTTGGGTTACCCACGTCCGTATTGATGAGAATCCCGTAATAAGGGGGACACGATCTCTGCTTTGACAAGACATGTCAAGAAAACCGCCTCGCGATATGTGCAGTGCTGGTTGAGAAAAACGGTTTGAATAATGACCGGGCCATGACATGATGTCGTGTTGTCATAACGTGTCAGCAGATTAGATTTGTGGAAATATTATTCTCTCTACGGTGGTGTGTGGAACTTGTTTTGCAGAGCCGGACACTATCCTTGGGTTCAAAATCTTCTATGGAGTATTCGGAGGAGGAACCTGCCTTGCAATGCCAAAGACAAATCTGCGCGCTGGACTCGTCGTCATTGAAGCCTGGTTCAGGGGCTACTGAGGGAGTCCTGGATTAGGGGGTCTCCAGACAGGCGGAATATATCCTTTGGCCGGACTGTTGGACTATGAAGATACAAGATTGAAGACTTCGTCCCGTGTCCGGATGGGACTCTCCTTGGCGTGGAAGGCAAGCCAGGCAATACGGATATGTAGATCTCCTCCCTTGTAACCGACTCTATGTAACCCTAGCCCCCTCCGGTGTCTATATAAACTGGAGGGTTTAGTCCGTAGGACAATATACAATCACACCATAGGCCAGCTTCTAGGGTTTAGCCTCTACGATCTCGTGGTAGATCAACTCTTGTAATACTCATATCATCAAGAACAATCAAGCAGGACGTAGGGTATTACCTCCATCAAGAGGGCCCGAACCTGGGTAAACATCGTGTCCCCTGCCTCCTGTTACCATCTGCCTTAGACGCATAGTTCGGGACCCCCTACCCGAGATCCGCCGGTTTTGACACCGACAGAAGTCATTGCACACGGTTCCAATTTTGGGAACTGTGTGTGATTGACGTACTACCTCCGTCCTAGTTTATTGGCCCCCCCTTTGTAATTTTTACCAAATTTTGATCAAATATTTAACTAAGATATGTTTATGCATGTCACCAAAAATTATATCATTGAACACTATGCTCAAATACCCATCCAACGATATAATTTTTGATGACTTGCACTAACATTTTGTCAGTGAAACCTTTGGTCAAAATTTAACACAAATTACAAAGGGGACCAATAAACCATGACAGAGGTAGATTCCATCAACCGAACTGGTTGCATCCATATCCCACGGTTAGACATAAGTAAACATAGATTAAACATACTCAGACATAGATAATAAGCGTACACATACATAAGCATAGTTCAACCATAAGTACGTAGTCCAACTGTCATTAAGCATACTCAAGCGTACATAGTTCGATCCATCCCACATCTCATCTCACATGCCGGCACGATCCTCAAGCTTCTCCAGGTACTCGGTGTACACACCGTGCGCCACTCTACGAGAATACTTCTGCTTGAAGGAGCCAACGGCTCGTCCTCTTGCATGCGCCAGAACACTTAGATACGTGGCATGAAGCTTGTGGTTGCAAAATGGGCATCGATTCCCTCATAAAGCTCCCTCAGGATTTGCCTCTTGTACCTCCTCTGGCCATCTTCATCCTCGTTGTCCACATCATCAGACAACACGTATACAAATAGTAAAAGAAATTTGGCATCAGATCAATGATTACATGCCATGAAGTAGGATTAGGAATTTATGGCTATTTATTTATACGTATCCAGAGATCATGGTTCGATTTTTAAGCACAGTCGTCTATGTACAGACCAATCTTGAAGAAAATAATGTCACAAACATATGTAGGTCATTCAAAATCAATTATCAAGTCCTGGCTAGGAATTATTAGCACAGACACTAACACTATTCGGATTACTAGAAGAAATCATTTGCACAGATGAAACAGCTAATCACTTATTACTTGTACCATTCAAACAATCAATACACGACACGTATCTAACGAAACTTACTCAGATTTCATGGATTGGGAGAACATAACCATATGATTTCTATTCCAAAAAGGGGGAGGTAGGAGTAACCAGAGAAACCCTATGATCTATTTGACACATAAATGGGTATAGATGACTAACCAGCTGTCCGTCGTCGTCGGAGTCGTCGCTGGAGTGGTCGTCGGAGTCGTCACTGGGGTTGTCACCAGAGTCGGTGTGGAACTCCGCCTCCAACTATGGAAGCTCGACGCCGTCGACGGCGTCAGGGTGCAGCGATAACTCTCCGGCGGTGACGGCAACCTCTGTCTCCATCTCCACGTCATGCTCCGGTGCTTTAGCAGCCCCGGCGTCGCCACTCCCTCAGATGGGCCGCTTCGGCGGCATCCTCATACACTGACGGCTTTGAGAACTGAGAGCGGCGTCGAGGATGCAAGCGGAGAGAGAGGATTGTGTGTGTGTGGCAGGGATGGGGGTGCGGCCGCTCGGGCGCACCATTAATATGGAGTAGTGGGAGTTGTGGGGGAGAGGCGGGCGGCGGTCAAACTGATGGCTTGCCTCCCCGGTGAGCCTACGCACCAGACTGCTGGATGACTACCAAAGTTTCACACAGCTACTCGCACGCCTCCCGATGACACTACCCAGTGAGCACGCCTCCATCAATTCACACACCTGCACGCACGCCTCCCCGTCTGCCTACGCGGCGGACTACTCGCATGCGTCCTGTCAACTCACGCATGTTCGCACGGCACACGGGTCGCACGACCACATGTATTGTTTTTCTATTTGGATGATTAATGTTGTCGCTTTATTGCTTAACTGAAGCATGGCACGTATCCATTGTTGGATTAACGCTCACGATTCGAATAAATAACCCGTTTGGGATATTGGTTTCCAATTATTAATAATCTCCCGTTTGTAATTAGATAAAGATTACATCAAAACTGGTCTCAAATTTGACAAAAAAAAGTACAATGCCACTTTGTATTGGTGTCCATATGACAACACGATAAGTTTCATGAACTTCAAATAAGTTTTGGATGTACTAGAATTTAAAAATCAAGATTCTCAATGTTTGAAATTTGTTGCACGGGGAGTAAACATGCACCTAGTGAGACACATGTGTTTTTGCAATCCATTTAGGTGCACTGTCACGTGTGCATGTACCTCAAATTTTATTTTTGCACATTACACCCGTAGAAAATCAATCAATTATTGTACTAAAACGTCTTAATGATCTCTATCATTTTTTCAAAATTAAAACGCCCCTCATTTGGTAACATATGTTCACCGCGGGATAACTAATTTAACATGCATCGTATTTGCGGTGGATTTGCGGTGTGTGTGTGTGTGTTTGGGTGTGGTTGGTGGCTCGTAGTACACTACGAGTTGTGATCCACCGTGTGGGTTCGCCGTTTTGTTAGGCAGGTCGGTGCCACATCAGAGTCGTGAAATCGTTATTTAAAACATTACACAACCCTTTCATACATACATGTTTTGGCCACATGCAGTCGATGGTTGTCCTACACGACACTCGATACTTGTGTGTGACGCTTTCTGTGGGCCCGCGAGGTCATCGTCCATCACTTTGACGAATAGCCGGCAGTGAGGTTAATTTGACTAGCATGGTAGAATCTTTTTTGTTTGTGTAATGGTGGTATATAGTACGTGTCGGAGAGGTGGGAGGGGACTAGCATATATACTATACGTACGTGTTCATGAACAAGTACACCTCACTCAGTGTCGGGACTTTTTGGTTTCCTAGGCACGTGCCACATCAAAATTGTGAAATTGCCTCTTCAAACATCACACAACACCTCTTTGGGCCACATGCATGCACGCGGTGGTTATCCTAGCTAGGACACTCACGTGTGACGCTTCCATCTGTGGGCCCACGAGGCCATCATTGATGCATGCATGCATCACTTTGACCTACATCGGGAGAGGTTAATTAATTTCACCATCAATGAGGATTCTTTTGGGTTGTACATATTACGGCAGGAGCATATAGTATGCGGTGAAGAGGGGGGAAGGGGACCATCATATGTAGTACACTTCATGAACCTCGCTCTGTGTGGGTGCATGGTTTACGGTTTTTGAGGCATGTGGCACATCAATGTTGTGCATTTTGGGTATTCAACACACATACACACACACACACACACACATATATATATATATGTATATATGTTTGGCCCACATGCAAAGTGGTGGTGGTTGTCCTCTCGCACCCACTTAAGCGGTTATCAGCGATATCGATGCTTTCCATCCGTGGGCCCGCTTGGTCCATCACTACTTTTTTCCTGACAACAAGAGAGGTTAATTGACTCAGGAGGGGATTATTATTTTTGCTTGTAATACGATATATATAGGCCATGCTCTGGGATGACATGCATGATACAGTTTGAGCACACACACATGCACGTGTACGCATGAATCCCTCCCATCGAGTCGAAGTGGCTAGTACAACGACACGTCATGAACCGATCTCGCTTTGTGTGGGGAGCTAGTGTATGATTTTTGACGCACGTGCCACATCAATGTTGTGAAATGGTATTCAAACACGCATGCACGCATCACCTCCATACATATGCATGTAGTGGTTGCCTTTGAACGGTACACTCCCTCGCATGGTTATCAGCGACAAGCCTATATATTCATGGGCCCGCGTGGACATCCATGATCACCTAGACCAACAACAACATAGGTTACCATGGCAGATTCTTCAGTTGGTTCGTGTTATCGTAGTATAGGTTATGGTGAGATTAAGACCATAAGTTTCAGTGCATATACTATGCACGCATGCATGCATGAATCCCCGTCATTTTGGCTTGAAGTGTGGTGTAACATACATATGCATCGTCAACCTAACCCTCACTCAGTGTGGGGATTTCTAGTTCGAAATCACGGTGCCACATCAAAGTTATTCCATTGTTACTCAAAAACACACCTCTCCATACATATGTTTGGGCCACACGCATGCAGTGGTTGTCTTTGGGGACTAGCTACTTGTGTGATTATTAGCGAGCTAGCCCATCTCCGGGGCTGCATGGACGGCCATCACTTTGACCAACAACAAGAGAGAGGTTGTACGGCCAAGGTGGATTATTCTTGGTCCATTTTACGATCCATCTTGGTGAGATATGTGAAGGAAATATGCCCTTGAGGCAATAATAAAGTTGTTATTTATATTTCCTTATATCATGATAAATGTTTATTATTCATGCTAGAATTGTATTAACTGGAAACTTAGTACATGTGTGAATACATAGACAAACAGAATGTCCCTAGTATGCCTCTACTTGACTAGCTCGTTAATCAAAGATGGTTAAGTTTCCTAGCCATGGACATGTGTTGTCATTTGATGAACGGGATCACATCATTAGAGAATGATGTGATGGACTAGACCCATCTAGGAGGTGGCGCCCCCAAGGGGAGTACGAATAGGACTAGGGGAGGGGGCGCGGTCCCTCTTTCCCTCTCCCTCTCCATCTCCTTCCTTCTTCTCCTACTTGGACTAGGAAAGGGGGGGGGCGATTCCTACTTGGAGTAGGATCCCCCCCTTGGGAACACCCCTTGTGGCCGGCCGGCCTCCTCCTCCCCTCCTTTATGTACAGGGAAGGGGGCACCCCATAGACACACAAGTTGATCTTTAGCCGTGTGCGGTGCCCCCCTCCACAGTTTTAGATCTTGGTCATATTGTCGTAGTGCTTAGGCGAAGCCTTGCGTGGGTAACTTCTTCATCACCGTCAACACATCGTCGTGCTGACGGAACTCACCCTTGGCCTTAGATGGATCAAGAGTACGAGGGTCGTCACCGAGCTGAACGTGTGCAGATCGCGGAGGTGCCATGCGTTCGGTACTTGATCGGTTGGATCATGAAGACGTTCGACTACATCAACCGCGTTACTAAACGGTTTCACTTTCGGTCTACGATGGTACGTGGACACACTCTCCTCGCTCATTGCTATGCTTCTCCTAGATAGATCTGGCATGATCTTAGGAATTTTTTTGAAATACTACGTTCCCCAAAAGTGGCATCAGAGCCAGGTCTATGCGTAGATGTTATATGCACGAGTAGAACACAAAGAGTTGTGGGCGATAATAGTCATACTGCTTACCAGCAACGTCTTACTTTGATTCGGTGGTATTGTATGATGAAGTGGCCCGGACCGACATTACATGACCACGTTCATGAGACTGGTTCTACCGATGTGCTTTGCACACAGGTGGCTGGTGGGTGTCTGTTTCTCCAACTTTAGTTGAATTGAGTTTGACAACGCCCGGTCCTTGTTGAAGGTTAAAATAGCAAACCTGATGAAAAGTCGTTGTGGTTTTGATGCGTAGGTAAGAACGGTTCTTGCTAGAAGCCTGTAGCAGCCACATACAACTTGCAACAACAAATTAGAGGACGTCTAACTTGTTTTTGCAGGGCATGTTGTGATGTGATATGGTCAACACTACAAAAAATACACATCCGTGACATTTTGCGCCGAACGAATTTTTTTTCTGTCATACATATGACACTTCTATGACGATAATTGTGAAAAAACTCGGTATC
Organism: Triticum urartu; assembly: GCF_003073215.2. Lineage (NCBI taxonomy): Eukaryota > Viridiplantae > Streptophyta > Magnoliopsida > Poales > Poaceae > Triticum > Triticum urartu. The sequence goes on along the minus strand of NC_053026.1, from coordinate 314,013,466 downwards.
ATCATAGATGTGGTGGGCTCCTACTTCTATGACAAAAAATCATGACAGAAAATGGGCTTTTCGTCCTGGGCGGGCCAGAGACGCAGCTGCATGACATTCTTTGGGCCGTCCATGATGGAAAAAACCATGGTAGAAGCGAGGGGGGGGGGAATTTTGGGGAGTTCCCGGTTACAGTGGGAGGTCGGGGGCCGAGCTATGCGCGTTTCTCTCGTACACGTACGCGTGTGTGTGCGAGGTGTTGGCTCTAACTGAACCCGAGCGAGGCATTGGGCTCTAACTGAACCCGAGCAATTGCACTGCAGGCTACGCGTTACTGAACCCGAGCGATCGATCGATGGCTGTTAACTGAACCCGATCGAGCGATTCCTTCGCTACTGCTGCTAACTGAAGCCGATCAATGCTGCCTCTAGATGGACAGTGAGTGTTGCGGGGGGGGGGGGGGGGGGGGGGGTTGGATGAACAGTTCCTGGTGGGGGTGGATGAATAGGACCCTGTGGTGTTGCCTCTGGATGAACAGGATCCCGATCGATCGAGCCAGTTGGGGCTGGATGAACAGGACCCCGTGGAGGGCTGGATAAATAGGACCACCCCGTGGAGGGCAGGATGAAAAGTAGATGGTGGAGGGCGGGATGAACAGTAGCCCGTGGAGGGGTGGTTGAACAGGAGCCCGTGGACAGGGTTGGTTAAACAATAGCCGGTGGAGTAGCGCGCAGTGGAGGCTGGATGAACAGGAGCCCGTGGATGAATAGTCGCAGGTGGAGGCTGGAGGAGGTCGATGATGGATGAATAGTAGCTCGTGGAGGCTGGAGGGGTCGACAGTGGAGATGAACAGTATCCGTGGAGTCCCGTTTTGCGGTACGCCACACCCCTCCCGATGAACAGGACCCCCATTTCGACCGTAGCGCTCCAACACAAGTCCGTTTCATCCGTTTTGTGGTACGCCACACCCCTCCCGATCAACAGGACCCCCGTTTCGACCATAGGAGGTCCGTTTCCTCCGTTTTGCGGTACGCCAGACCCCTCCCGATGAACAGGATCTAGTTTCGAACGTGGCCGGTTGAACACAAGGCCGTTTCCTCCATTCTGCGGTACGCGAGGCCTCGTTTCCATCGCCTGTTCCGTCCAAGGCCTCCCGATGAACACGACGCATTCCGTTGCCTCCCAATGAACATGAAGCATTCCATTGCCTCCCCATGAACACGACGACGACGCTGTTTCTCCGTTCCGACCCAGCCATGTACACGAGCCCTGGCCGTACGTATGCGCGAGTAGGCGTTCGAGACCCCGCCCGTATGTACACATACGTGGTCATATTTTCTTTCTTGCACCCTGGTTGCTGTACGTACGTGTACATGCTACGTGCGCGCCTCTACTACGACACGTGCGCGCCTCTACATCAACCAGTATATATGTACGTACACGTTCGCGACCAGAATGACAATGCTACGTACGCTTCGACCAGGTGGGTCCCGACTGTCAGGCACTTCCTTGTGTGCGAAGATGTAGCTGGTGGGTCCCAGCAGTCAGGGGAAAACATTTTTTTCACGAAATACGGTGGCCCGTCCGGTGGGTCCCCGCTGTCAGGTGGAGGAATAATTATTTTGCGCGTAATAAGGAGGCACTTCCTTGCTGCGGCCGTGGACCCAGCTGTCAGCGTCTCCACGCACAGTACTCTTCCAATGGAAGTCGGTCGTTGACCACATTGACCACGCCACGCTGAGAGCACCACGGCGGTGGATGACGGCGAGGCCTAGGAAGGGGACGACGCAGAGCTGGGGAAGACGCGGCAGTGGAAGCCCGTGCGGAGAGGAGTACGAGGGTTCACTAGTTCGGCTGCGGTGTGAGGCTGCCGTCGCCGCAGGGCTGGCCAGCGGTGGGAATAGTAGGGGGCGGTGAGGCCTCCGCGACAGCACAGCCGGCCATGGGAGGCAGGAGCATGCGGCACGACCGGCGCTGCTTTGGGCGGCTGGAGGAAGAAGACTAGAGGTTGAAGAAGCACTACGGCTGTTGGATGGACATCGTACGGTCACTGGAGCTAGAATCATTCATATTGACTAAGTTGACAAAGCCCTTCGTCCCCGTCAACTTAGTAGGCCCACAAGTCAGCCTCCCACCAAGGTGGGTCCCAGCTAGGCGGGGGAGTATTCATTTTTTGTGCGTAATAAGGAGGCACTTCCGGTGGGTCAGCTGACAGCGGGGGGAACGTTTTTTCGCGAAATACGACGGCCCGTTCGGTGGGTCCCAGCAGTCAGGGGGAAACGATTTTTTTCGCAAAATACTGGTGACCCGTCCGGTGGGTCCCCGCTGTCAGGTGGAGAAATAATTATTTTGCGCGTAATAAGGAGGCACTTCCTTGCGGCTGCCGTGGACCCAGCTGTCAGCCTCTACACGTACAGTACTGTTCCGATGGAAGTCAGTCGTTGACCACATTGACCACGCCGCGCCGAGAGCAGCACGGCGGTGGACGACGGCGAGGCATAGGAAGGGGACGACGCGGAGCCGGGGAAGACGCGGCAGTGGATGCCCACGCGGAGAGGAGTATGAGCGTTCACCGGTTCGGCTGCGGTGTGAGGCTGCCGTCACCGCAGAATAACAGGGGGTGTGGGTGAGTAGAGGGATGCCCTGGCCAGCGGTGGGAGTAGTAGGGGGCGCTGAGGCCTGCGCGGCAGCACAGCCGGCCACGGGAGGCGGGAGTAGGCGGTCCCGCCGGCGCTGCTTTGGCGGCTGGAGCAAGAAGATCAGAGATTGAAGAAACACGATGGCCGTTGGATTGAGATCCAACGGTTACGTCTGCTAGAATTGTTTGTTGACGTATATAATAACTAAAAAAATCTTGCATACGCGTCAACTAAACAGGCCCACAAGTCAGACCACTCCCTCTTTTTTTAATAATTTATATATAGCTCATGGCAACTTCTTATGTAATTTATTGCAGTCATTTTTTTGGTTGGCCAGGGCCAATTTCGCATATTTCTGTGGGTTCCAAACTATTTTTAATACCGAAATGTCCAGCCAGATTTAAAGTACTTTGAAGATATATTTAAATTAGGTTAATGCCCAATGAAATAGGAATCTGAAAATGTAATAAAATTCAGAAAATATAAAGCAATTGCCAATTTGTCATCTATTTTTATATTTACAATCCATTTCATATTACTTTCAAGATTTGCAAGGCGTCTTGAAAGAGTTGCAGCCCATCAGGGCGTAGAAAAATAAGTAGGCCTGGATTGGGTATTCTTCAGAAAAAATAAACTGGGCTCATTTTCACAAAGAAAAAATAGCTGGGTTGGTCACATGGTGAACATAAAATATAAGCCTGGGCTAGACGGGCCACAACCCAGTTCAAACCCTGCTCCGTCTCAACAATGCCAAACAAAAAATACTGCTCCAGTAGCTACGTCCCAGGTGTCAGCCGATCTTGTGATGTTCTCTTGTCTATTGACTATATACGCTCCCAATGTCGTGGGTCCCAGATGTCAGGAAAACACTAGGAGGAAGCATTTTATTTTTCATACGCTGACGTGGTGGGCCCCTACTGTCATCCTCTCCACGTACTTCTGCCGATTCCTATTGTTTGTTGACCATGTTGACAACGCGAGAGGGCGGCGCCGCGGCGAGCGCACCAAAGCGTGCGAAGGACGTCGGCATTAACGATTTAGGAGACGGTGGGGCGGCGATGCGTGCACTGAGGCGCAGCCAGCCGTGGGAGGCGGAAGCAGGCGGCCCCGCCGGTGCTGGTTTGGTTTTGGCGGCTGAAGGAAGACAGGACTAAAGAAACACGACAGACTGTAGTACTTAACAACCTCAACTGAAACCAACAGGGGCACTTAACAACCAAAGCTGAAAGCAGTATGAGTACTTATACAGGTTCAACCGTGCAAAGCACGCCTCGAATAGTGCTACTTCGCCTACAGTTAACCAAGGGTGAGGCTGCCAAGCCCCGGGACAAGGCCCAGGCGCCACCCCGCGCATCCACAACCTTCTGAAAGCGGCTTCATCTCGCAACGTGGTCAATAAATAGGATATTCGCTTTAGAGCCATGGAAAAGCATGAACATAATCTTCTGTCCTATTCTCCAAGATGGACGGGCCTTCATTATTTGAGACCACCTATGAATAAGTATCTTTTCACCTCCAAGGGGAATTGAGTAGGTCGACATAAACATCATGTTGTGACCAAGCGCAAGTCTGACCCGACCATGGTCAGGCATCTGTATAGGAACAATAGAACTCGGCAGTTCCTGTTTCAAGAAGATCACAGCTGTAAAACTGTGTATAAGCAATAGTTTATGAACAACATATATAACAAAAAACAGCTCGTACCATAAGTTTCTCGACACAGTTGGACCTGTTCAACGAGTGCAGCAGTGGCACACATATCCCACGTGGCCTTCCACCATTGAAACGCCCCACAAGGACCTCAAGACGATCAATAAAGTGTAGGAACTTGTGGATGTCGATCCAGTCAACTTCAGTGCCATTAGTAACAGCCGAGTTATTACAGAGTAACAAATGAGCAAACTGCTTTACTCTGAAAAAACCTACACGTGCCACCAATTATGAGAAAAAATTAGTTAGAAGTAGCATCTTCGTGAGAGATTCGTTGCTACTTCTAAAGTTAAATTGTGATTAGTTAGACAGAATAGGTGGATTAAGAAGTAATCGAGGCAACAAGCAAGAACTAGATACAAAACTAACATGGATGAACAATTGGAACGACGCCGGGGTGGAAGATCGCAGTGAAGATGAGACCAGGTTCTGCTATTTCCATCAACATTCGTGCACCAACTTTCAGTCCGTAACACTTGAGAAAGTTTATCCAAGTTCGGCCATAAAAAAAGCAGCGATCTTCTTGGTTCATGAACCCAACTCGGAACTTATATCCATGGCTTGTCTTCACTGTGACCATTAAACTAGTGTATTCAGTTATGGCAAGGCCGAGCATCTTGAGTACATGTGTTCTGGCAGAGCAAATAATACACTGCAGGAAAAATAATATGAGAACAGAGCATGTTCAAAAAACCCCCACCCTCCCAGATAGAAAAGAGGATTCTAGGAACATACTGTGCGCGTTTCAAAATGCTATGTTAGGATGAGAAGGAACAAGTGTGGCGTTTCGCCAAGGGCGCAGAAACCTATAGGGTACTCACACTTTGGGCACTGCAAATGAAACACACTAGATTCAGTAGGAAGAAAAATGCATCAACGGCGGCGGCTGCCATCCTAGGATTACTTGCGACCAAGGGACTTGGGTTTATCAGGGATGGATGAAGAATTCATACCTGGTTATCCATGAGAAAACCCTATGCAATCGCCGAGAGGGGTTTTTCTCTGAACAAGCAGACGAGGGAGAAAGGGATTCAGGCCCAGTGAAATATTGCCGCTTCGTCCATTCAGCTTACTGCTAAAGCTGGAAAGGGGGGGGGTTGTGATTTGACGACTCATTGGGCATTACTGCGGCGCTATGACCGGGGTGTGTCTACCGTGAAGTTGTGCACTCTAATTTGTGCATATGGCACGTGGACCCCGTTGCTGGTTGCCCCACATATGAGCGAAAGGAAGTAGAAAGACAGGAGTAACTAGTTACACATAAATATTTTTGTTTGACAGAGAGATACTCCCTCTGTAAAGAAATATACAAATCTTTTATATCACAGGCTCACCTTGCTGAGAAAAATACTCCCTCTGCAACGCACGGGCATTATGGTGGTTCAGCTGAGAATATAATACTCAGATGTTTTTTTGAGGGATAAAAACTGCTTTATGGAAGATTAACAATCATAGGTATACAAATAATTTCGGGGGTTCCTGTGAGCCAAAGATGGCGTCCACAGGGCAAATAAGTAGTAGCTTTTGCGAGCACATGCGCTTCAACATACACTCGCGTTTTTCATGTATGATCTCCATGGTTTGGAACATATTCTTCTTCATCTTGATCTCGTCCATAATAACTTTACTGGGCCCCAAGTATGCCTCTCCGATATGCTTGACTGTTGCTCAACAATCGGTGCTAATCTGAACTTGTTGCAGGTTTAAGTCAAGAGCCAGAGATAGCCCCTCGCAACATGCCATTGCCTCTAGGATCTCTGGATCAGTAACACTTTCGCACACCAGTGCCGATGCTCCAAGGAAGAAGCCTGTATGATCCTGGCTCACAACTGCCAGGGCTCCCCTTTCACCATTGCGAGATAACGCAGCATCAACATTCATCTTCGCCCAACCCACAGCAGGAGGAGGACGCCACTTCTGCACTGAGCTAGTGCTTCTAGAAACCAGGTTCTGGACTTTGGGCCACAGGACGACCCTACATGTTTGGGGGCCCATGTGTTCTACCTCAGCGCTTTTCATATTGCAAGCGATCGGTACAACGCTGGTTTTAGATGATGTCGCAAGGCGGATACACAAAATTGAATAAAGCACGGTAGCTGTAGGAATGAAATCGAACGATAGTTCCTAACCAGCAATCAGTGTTGCAATTCTATCAATGATATACCATGTGATAAATAATACTATCATACTACTTATACACACAGGACACTTGTTTCACCATGCCAGATTTTTACATCAAAATCTCTCGGAGGATAGATCAGTTAGGTAGTTGCGTGCTGCTACTGAAGAATTTCAAAGTTGATTTGGACCAGCTCTCCTTGCCGAGAAAGTTCGATTTTGACATCATCCCCTACCGCAAGATATGATTTAGATTTGAACCTTGACCATCCTTTAGCATCAATCATCATGCGACCATCCTTTGTACTTACGATATATTGAGCAGGTTCATTCACACCAAGGTTGCGCATGGTAAGAGAAACTTGGCCGCGGTCGCCCGGATTGTTGAACGACTCCCTCGTTGCTCTAGGAATTCTCTGTTTGCAAACAAGAAGACATACCCAAACAGTTAGATCAACACAGTGAATCATGTGAAACAACATGGAAAGAAAAAAGAAGGAAGCACTTGGGCGGCCAATGCTTACCAAGAAGGTGGACATGTCAGTTTTTATAAGGACTTTGGTATATGAAGTGCGAACTACAGCCTAGTCTGTTGCCGGTGCAACTGCACGGGCTGGAGCAGATGCAAGTGCAAGTGTTGGTGCAGGTGCCGAAGCCGCTGCTGCTGCCGGAGATGGTGCTCCTTGTAGAGCTGGTGCCGCTGTCGGAGCAGGTGCCGGTGTCGATGCCCGATCCTCCAGTAGATCAGACTGACCCGCTGACGCGGTCGGTGCCCAATCCTCAGCTGGATCAGACTGAGTTGCTGCCGCTGTCAGTGCTAGAGCAACTGTCGATGCTCGATCTGTGCGAGACAGCGGCGATCGTGACTGGTCTGCTATGATCAGCTTTCTAACTTGACTAGGATCCGTGACCGTGATCCAGTCTTTTTCTTCATTTCTTTTAAACGCGAGAAGGACTAATTGTGGCATTTTTGTTAAACCAAATTGCAGTTCATCATAGGGATTCAGCTTGTACTCAGGCAATAGACTGATCCAATTTTTTCCAGTAATATAAGTGATGGACAGTGCCTTCATTACTAACACGACATAAGAAGTGAAACCTGCAAAAATAGCCATCGTAGAGCAAACCAAACGGTTTATTCTGTGATGAATGTCACATGGCAAAACCTGCATCATAAAATTGCAGGAAAAGAAAGAAAACATGACATTAAATCAATAAGATTTAGATAGTAAATCAATAAGATTTACTTGATGTGACACGAGTGAATCCTTACCAGGAAATCACTATGTTGAAGTACTAAATAGAAGATTGATCATTCAACTACGCGTGGCATGCAGGGGCCCCGCCTACTCCCACAAGCAGGACAGTCCAAAGGTCGTGACAAATCATATGGACCGAACATCCATGGGGCTGGAAATCCTGGTGGGTGCGATAAACCCTGCAATGCATATAGACATTGGAGTGTAACCATAATTGATAGACCGTCCTCACAAAAAATATGATATGGATACTTCAAAATATACAGACTGAATTGAGTGGACAGATATTAACATAGACCGTTCTCAGGTCTGACCACACACCAAAAGCGGCAATACTAATAAACAATACATGGTTCACAAACACAAATCAAGTACTGAACAATAGTACTTAATACAGACAAGCAAAGTTGCACTAACTAAACTCTGCAGACTATTTTTTGCCACCGACCTACGGGATGAACCCCACATAACTGACTAGGCCATGGACTTCGTGTGAGATGTCTACATGCAACATCACCATCTTGTCAACCTTGGAAAACCTAACAGAGTGGTCTTTCCACTCATAAACATGATGATGAAGACAGGCCGCATCAGATTTGTTGTGAATCTTTACAAGAACCACACCCTACATAATCGAAGGCACATCCAGGAAATTGTTGTGGTCAAGTACAGCCTCGAGAACACGCCCGACAACAATGCTACAAGAAAACACTAGTTGAGGACATGTGGCGACAAGGACACAACAGCTGGATAGTTCAGTAGTAGAACTCATCATCAGGTCTTCCAGTTCACACGGCATGACTTTGAGAACTTCATCTCCATCGCGGACCTGGTTCTAATTCAAACAGAAACCATATTTTATTACTACCTCTGTTCAGAAATATAAGATGATTTTCGATATTATACTCCATATATGACTACATATACGCACATAAATGAGTGAACAAAGACACTAGAACATGTCTTCAAAGGAATGAGAGCAGAGGGATTACATGCAATATCCATAACACAAGTTACTGAGGCAAATATACCCTCTTAAAAGGTAGCATTGATGTTCATAAAGTACTCCCTCCGTCCCAAAATTCTTGTCTTAGATTTGTCTAGATACGGATGTATCAAGTCACATTTTAGTATTAGATACATCCGTATCTAGACAAATCTAAGACAAGAAATTTGGGATAGAGGGAGTAGTTGAAAGTAATCTATAAGAAATCAGTGTCAACCTCTCGCATGTTTTGGTCAAAAGAGGAATTTAGAACCGTCATTTGGCACACAAAAATCACATGCAAGATCACCCAGAAAGTTGTACTACTAGTACTAGTACTGCGTGTTAGATGAAAAAACACGATCAAGATTGAGAAAAAGATCGTCAAGAAGAGATATTACCTGGACTTGCTTAATGAGGGATCCTGGAGAGGGGGGCTTGGACAGGGCGATGGCTTTGAGCTTGTCTGCGGTAGTCTCGGCGGGGTTCTTGCGCTTCTTCGTACCATGAGCCTCGACGGTTTTGGTCGGAGCCATAGACATCTCTTCGGCCGGTGCTCCAGCATCCATCAAGAAACTGTCAAATAGAAATAAAAGAAAAGAAACCATAATCACAAACCCAAAAGAAGAAAAGAGAGGGATTTATAGGATCAGTCTTGGGGTTGCAAGACCAGGCCTTGTCCAGAATCAACACCATTGATGCGCTCACCTTTCCTTCTTTGGGAGAGAAGAACAATGGCAGAAGCAGGTCAGGGTTTTCTTGAAGAAATGAGGAAAAAGATGAGGCAGAAGCGAGGGTTGGGTAGAGATGAAGCTGAGAGAGAAGAGTGAAGTGATGGTTGCTTCGTCCGTCCAACTTACTGCTGGAAAGGAGGGGGTTTTGTGATTTGACGGATCATTGGGCATTACTGCGGCGCTTCGATCGGGGTAGTCTACTGTCACTCTACTATGGAGTAATTTAGTGCATGGCTGGTGGACCCCGATGCTGGCTGTCCCACACGTCGGCAAAAGTGAGTAATTTAGTGCATGGCTGGAGGAGGATCCGCACGGTAGAGTGTGTCCACTATTTTTCAGAATAAAAAAATGATTACAGCAAGCGTTTCCACTCCTATGATGGAGGAGTGCGAAACACGGCAGCCACTTGAACATACACAGTGCTCCTACTACTAGGCATGTGCAGTGGTTCATACGTCAGTACTACACAATCTTATTGCTAGTGTAGTAAGATATGATGATAACAAATGATGTTGTGCGCATGTCAACTACTCCTATATGTAACATAGTACCGCTTTTTCGACTGTTCGGTCGAGAATGGACGGTGAGATCAATGTTAACAGAACTAGGTCCACAGCGCACGGAGAGTACGGTGCTACAGTACTCCATGAAACATGAACCACATGAAGCACGAATAGTGTTAGGCAGGGTGTATGAAGGGTGCACGGGATGGGAGCAAAAGTTCCCTTCTCGACCCACTTTTGGGTGTTTGGCAGAGTGCATGAAGGGTGCATGAGTCCACACTAGTAGGTTGAGAAAAATACACGAAGAGGAAACAACTATATTGAGATGAGAATGCAACCAAACACACCCACACGCTTTGTGCTACAGTGACTGATCTACACCGTCTGAGTTTGATCCAACGGTGATGTTGCGCCGAGACATGGACATGCCCATGCAGAGGGTTTAGCCCGACGACCGGCATCGTCGCACTGGCACGATGGTAGGCATCGCGCAGCCGCAACACATGCGTGGCAACTTGGTTCACCAAGTGGCTGAGGCGATCCTAGACCACATCACGATCGGCCCGCTCACGCTCCAGCCAGCTCCCCTGACGGCCTACCGTATCTCCCGCTTTCTGCAGCAACGCCGCCGACGCCTCGAGCATCTTTGTGGTGGATGCCTGCCGCTTTTGAAGCTCCGTGAACTCCCGCACATAATGGAGGAGCATGGCACTCCTCTCCTCGAGCTCACGGAGCTCCACGTCCATGGCCCTAAGATCCGCATCCTTGGCATGGAGCTCCTGTGTCAGGAGCCTCACCTCGGACTCCGTGATCTGCTGCGCCGCCATGGCACCAGGTAGAAGCAATGGGGAGAGGAAGCAAAGGGGGCGAAACGGCTGAAAGGCAATGCAATCTACGGGAAGGCGGAGGGAGCGGGGAATCTTTTGGTTTTCACCACGGTAAAACACCAGTCGACGACTTCTCACATCAGGGAGCAGTGGGGATAGGCGGAGTCATCATGACTAATTGCTGCCGCGCCTGCTCCCGTCAATCAAAAAATTAAAAATCCTGCTGCGCCTGCTCCCGTCAATCAAAAAATTAAAAATCCTGCCGCACCCAAACACCAGAGCAACGCCGCGGTGAATATTTACATTTACCTGCCGGCAAGTAGATAAAAAAAGGGGTGAAAAAACAAATGTGGCGGCGGCCTAGCTAATTGGTCGAACTAGCCCAACTAGCTAGCCACCGTGCTTCACTGATGTACTCGGTGGGAAAGGTGGTCTTTCGTGATTTGACAACTCATTTACTTGCTTCAGCGCTACGACCGAGGAGGACCCAAAAAACGTGCGGTAGGGCGTCCCACGTCAGGAAGAATATATGCGTGCACCACCCGGGAGGACCCCGAAACCGCGTGGTAGGGTGTGCCACGTCTCGGCACGGAGGAAAAATGTGCGTGTAAAAATATACTGTACCAGACGTAGTAGAGTACCTATGGTTCGACCTCGGGACCCAGCCAGTCGGTTGAAAACACCCCACTAGCCACACAGCTTCATCATGCAAACGTGGCACAGAGGATAGATGTGGTTAGCTCCGTCTCGACCAGCCACAACGTCTCTTGTTCTAGGCGATTCTTCTATTTTCCAAGTTTTTTTAGTTGTAATAACACCACGGAAAGCTAGCGCCGCTCTTCGTGTGTGCCCGTGCAAAGGTTAGACGATGGAGAGAAGAGAGATTGAGATCGCAGACCTGGGACCCACCAGTAAGTGAGATAACGGTCATGCACGTGTTGACGAGGCACTCCCTCTACTCTACTCAATGCAAGTACTGTATAAAATCAAGTTATGGGACAAAGCCAACAACCGTTCATTTTTTCAGGCTATCGACTTACGCTTTGTAGTCCAGGTTGCTAGTTCGAATCTTGTCTTTCAGATTTGTTAGTTTTAGGTCCAAATTTGATTAATGACAAGTGGGACCCCCATGTGTTGTTCCGATATTTCAGTGTAGGATGGTTTTTTTGAACAAACACTTTGCGCGGTTAGACAAGTAACGGCACGAGTTACACGTTTTTTGCAAGTTTATGAACAAAAATGACAGCGGCATAGAATATCACATCCACCCCACAACTTAGATACTATGGTGATACGAGTTTTCACACCGTTGGAAGTGAGATCCAATGGCTTGGGAGTAGTCTTTGTAATTATGCGCAATTTCCTAACTCTCCAAAGGTTTTTTTTGCAAATAAAACATTCAGGCCTCGTGTGTTCCGCTGCATCTTCGATCCAATGGCTCCCCGGTGCTCATATTAGGTGCTCCCCGTAGCTTAATTACCCGCTACGGTGATTGGAGTAGTTGTGGGCCGAATGCTACGAAAATATAATCTAAACCGACCAGAATAAATGCCTACACAAATTAATCCAAGGTTGGAGTGCCCCTCGCAATGTAAATAGCTCCGGCTTTGTGAGGGATGGAGAGGCAGTAGCTTCAACGCATGGAAGATACGGTGTGAGAAAGCGAGGTCAATCGAGAGACATATAGATAGAGAGACAAAGTGAGTGTGGTCCAACATTCATTGAACAAATATAAATGCTCTGGAGAGATATTGTCCGATTGAGCTTTTTGGCAAGGGTGAGGGCTATAAGATAGAGCTTGAGAGATGATCCAGTCATAGACGTGTAGATATATTTTGTGTGTGAGAGGAAGCAAGGTCAACCAATCACATAGGGTCGCCGTGCGATCGAAAGAGTAAGACAGGTTGGAGAGAGTGACCTAGATAGACGATGTGCGTGAGAGAGTATACATTGTGAATAGGTCGAATTGGGCTCAACATGGTGATATATCGTTTTTGTCCGAGAAAGAGCGAGGTCAATCGAGACATATGGAGAGAGAGAGAGAGAGATTGAGTGAGCATGGCCCACCATGAGGTCGAAAGAGTGGTGGCGGCTTGGATGGACTGACCTAGATAGACAATCTGTGTGAGAGAGTATAGAGTATGTCAATCGAGGCCCGAACAGGGAGATATATCATTTGTGTGTGAAAGAAAACGAGGTTAAACGAGACTCAGATAAAGAGAGCGAGATTGAGCGAGTGTGGCCCGCCGTGTGGAAGAAAGAGTGAGACAGTCTCGAGGGAGTGACCTAGATATACAACGTGCGTGCGTGCGCATGCACGACAGGTTGGGGGCTAGATAGGCAATGCATGTATTTAGCGCGAGAGGGTGAGAGGGAGAGGGGGGAGAGAGAGAGAGCTCGGCATGGGGTGCAATGGCGGGTCTGTGAGGTAAGTACATTTGGTAACAGAGTGGAAAAAGGGGTTGTGTAGTTGAGAGACTAAGAGATCGAAACATGGAGAGAAAGAATGAACGTGTGTTGGAAACCGATAGCTTCCTAAGGTGGTTAGGAGAGGAAGATTGACCGATACAGGAAGTATGTAGGGTTTGTGCGGGGAGGGGGGGGGGGCTAAAAACAACATTTGAATGTACATAGTACGAGACTTAATATCGATGTTTCAATTCGGTGTACATTGTAAGATTTGAACCGAGGACCAGGCATAGGGGTAATTATTTCGAATTCGTGCCATACTAAGTTTCGAAAAGTTGACATTGACTCAGTTTGTTGTGCTATTTTGTAGGTCATATGTTTGAATCCATCCAAAAGTTTTCTCACTACCATGGTGTTCATCATATACATATGAATTTGTATTAAAGTAGCGTGGACACAGTGAAATGCGAAATCCACGTTAGAATTGGAGATCGCTACGTGACACACACTCTAATTCAAATAACTAACTACGTGACACACACTCTAATTCAAATAACTAATTATGTGACACACACTCTAATCCACGTTAGCGTGGGTACCGTTTCGATTTTTTTCAAATAACTCCTCATTAATTAATTTATAGTACTCCCTCTGTTCACTTTTATAGGACCTTGAAGACATTTCAGACAATGTGCAAAACAATTCATTTTAAGTTGTCTGAAACGACGTACAAAAGTGAACGGATGGAGTATCTCGTTTCGAATGACTAATTACTGCAAGGAAAACATGGGCATGGTGATTCATACAGATTCGTTTGCATTCTCAAATGTAGGCGCACCAGGCAAACCAGGGTTGTGTCGGGGTGGACGCTGCTTCGGTGCCTTAAGGCACCGAAGCATAGTCCTGTTGGGGTGGTCGCGTGTGTCGGACGGACGCGTAGCACCCAGCCACCCACCCCCCTCCCCCCACCAAAAAGGACGACGACATTATAAGTTCATGCTTCCACGTTTCGGATTGAAATATCTGGCGGCCCCAATTCCAGCCCTGCAAAATCTATCTTCTCCACCGTCCCCTTCCGCGCCCAGATTGCTCAAATCCCTAATTCGCCACCAACCCTCGAATCGCCCCTTTCTCGTCTCTTTCCCTACCGTTCCCCACCTCTGTGTCGGACGACGACGACGAAGACGACGATCGCGCTTCACCACCGCACCGGAGCTACCTCATCTACGCCCTCGTCCACCGCACCGGGTGGTCCACTGACAACGTCGGCCGCCGCAACCGATGTGCCTCACAGACACCGAGTTCCACCGCATCAGGTATGCTTCACCGACACCGTCTCCCAGCTCATCGGGGCTACATCACCGAGCACATCGTCGCACCTCCGCCCCCTGAGGCTGTTGGGGCTTCACCAACGGTCTCGTCCACCGCATCGTAGCGCTCTGCTACCACTCAAGATCTGCATCCGTGCACACCCAGCCAACGCCAGCGCATCACCCTCAACGGCTCTGAAGTGACCCGCACTCTAGCTAGGCGAGCATGCCCAAACGACGGCCTGAACTAGGTATCCACACATCACTCCCTTGTGCACTGTTCCGACGATGTTTGGATATCCTTTCACTGCTCTGTTAGCTTACCCGCCTATGCAACTCTGACCTTAACTCTTATTTCTTCTGGAGATATCATCTGAAACAAGCAAATCCATATTTTAGCAAAGCATAACGGCGCTACGGGATCTGGTACACATCCTGCACACCCGTATAACCTTGTAAGTATCTATCCTCCGGTACAACATCAAGGTCGATTTCTCTTATTTGATCAACCATTCGACCTGTCAAAAATGCAGAGGGGGATGCAAGGAGCACAAGGCTTGCACATCCAAGCAAGTGCTAACATGGACTTGTACATGGAACATCCCAAGCGCAAGCAAAGCTGCAATGAGCCTGTACAATGAGCTAGCGTAAGTCCCTACATTTCATTTAATTTGTACTGGCATTCATGTATGATTTGTGTGCAGTGGCTAATCCACGAATTCAAGTTACCAGGGGCGAACATTTAACTTAAAAAATATGAAGGCACTTGCACTCCGGAAATCAACATAACTTGAGAAATGTGAAGCTACATGCACTTCAAAAACCAGCTAATGATCCAAAGTAGTTCAGATTATAAACACTAAATGATGCAAGCACCAAAAAACACAAAATGCAACATGGTGTACAAGGACTACAAACATGGTTTGTACCTGATTGAATTATTCGTTCTCTGGCTGAAAATATCGAAGCGTAATTGCACGTATAACCAGTGCGCAAACTGCATATCAATATATCTATCCTGCACAAGTATGCCAATAGTTTCAAACAACAGATTAGAAAAGTATTTATGCTATGTTGTCATGATACAGGGACTTTCTGGTAGATGGCTCGACGTTTCCTCAAGCTATGAAAATGCACTATAATTTGCTTGTCATCAATGCCTGCAAATCTCTGTCTCTCTCAACATAGTAGATCATCATTAGAAACTAAATCCTTCAATGGGCATGCAAAATGCTTGCATTAGATCCCTCATTAGACACTATATGTTCATCACCAGGAGCATGTAATTTTTTTTGCATCAAATCCTTCATTAGCAGTCTATTCATTAGACACTTCAGGCTCAAGAACACCATGAGCTTGTATGTTTGCACCGGAAACTTGATTAGATACATCAGATTCAGTCAGTTCAGTATTGATTGGGGAGTTATAAAATAAGTAGAGATTGGTTTCATTTTCTCATAGATTCCCTACATACAAACAGTTTTACAACACCGTCAGGTTTAACTATTGGCCAGAAATTGAAGAGTTGAATTAGATATAATCAGGGATGTGATGTACCTGCTCGTTGCGCATGCTACTCTTGCAAGCTGCGACTGTCCGTTTGCGCAAGCTCGATGCCATGCCCGTGCTGCTGCCGCTGCCTCCCACGCAGGCTACACAAAGGGTTGGATCTTCATCTTCTTGTCCTTCCGTTCGCTTGAATCCCGGCGACCGCCCTCCAACGAGGGCGCGAGGAAGTGCTGTGTCGGTCTGTCCAGCGGCGGCTAGGTTAGGAGCGAACCAGACTGGAGGCTGGAGCGAATGAATTGGGATTTTTCCTGCTGACGATCGATATGGGAGGCGCTCGTTTGGGCCGCGAGCCTGCTATAGGGCCTGCCTTGCACTTATGTTATTAGCCCATCCAAATTGAAACATTTTTTTTTCATTTTTTACATTGCCTGCTCGTGCGTTGGGACGAACAAAACTAGCTTGGGCCAACCTGGACGACTCAAACTAGGTGCACACTTTCCAGCCACCTGAGGCGGCCGCCCATACCAGCCCCTATGGTGTCGTCGCCCCTTTTTGCGTGTATGATTGGATAGTGAAAATATTCCAGTGGCGCTTTTGATTTACCCACAAAATGGGTGAATTGCTTGTTTCTATGAACTGAGTTCGCCAATGATGTGAAGGATGCCAGTCTTTTCATCCTATTGTAGATTGCTTAGATCTCGATATGCCAAAAGTAATCGCATGAAATATACAGTAAAAGCTAGTGTGATGTGTTTGGCTACAACTAGTCTGACTACACGTCCTCATATAACATATCAAGGATGCACCATCTTACCAGATTAACCATTTGACTTACCCATGCAGTGTGGGAAGAAAGAAGTATTGGGACTACGTATCCAAGTAATTGATGTCATGGACTCCTTCATACAACCTTGTAAGCGAAAAAGAAGTTGCAGCGTGCCAGTACAAAGAACTAGCGTAAGTTCAGTTACCTGCTTCTCGGAATTTTAGTTAGCGACTTATTGCAAAATTGTTCAATTACGTTGCTTGGCTTAATTTAGTTTGCTACTAATTACATAATGGCGCAGCCTGTTAATCATATTGTAGACTGAGCCTATCTATGTGTTTGATACTTATTGTTAAGAATTACCTGTTTGCCTTAACTTAAATATCTACTTGTTTGTTTAACTGCTTTGCTGCTGCAACAACGGGTTACAATGATGTTAATAACTACTTTTTAGCATCCAATTGAAACTCTTTAATTCCTTGTTTGTTTAACTGGTTTGCTGTTATAACTCCCAGTTGAGATGTTTTGCTAACTTCAACTTTTCTGAATCCAATCGGAACTTTAATGGCAAAACAGGTTAGCCCAAGATCAAAGAGCAAGGTCCCCATGGACATTGCATCATTCCACAATAGTGGCACCGGCCCAATCGTGCATTATGAATTGCCAACTGCTGATGCTCTAGAGGCTAAACTAGTGGTAGAAAGAGATTCTGCTTCTGCACTTAGAGATGAAGTTGACATGTTGAGGAAGCAAACAACACAATCACAAGAAGTACTCAAGACAACCATTAAATATTTGGTGGATTTAAAAACGAAGCAAGCTGAGACTGACCAGATTGTTAAGGTCCTGAAGGAAAAAAGGAAATTAAATTCCTACTTGGTAAATCATAAGTGAAATGTTCTTTCCATAGTGGAATAACCTTTGTGTTCTCTGTTCATGTAATCAATCAAACCATTTGTTTTAGAGATCATGTAATAATTGGTTTTTTGTTTTTTGTTTGTAATTTTATTTGAGCACAAGTCTGTATTAATTGATAAGACTCGGAGACATTTCATTTGGATTGTTGTGCCAGACCTACAAATATGCCAATCGGGCTGAATGTGCATTCATCAATAGTAGTATAGATGGACCATAAGTGGCACGCATCGGAAAGGGCCAAGATGCTGGCTAAAAAAAGGATGCTATTGTAGCCAAAAAAAAGTATAGCGGCCTGGCTTATGTATGTTAGTTGATATTACTGATCCATATACTCTATAAGTGTTTATATGTCTGTTAGTTCCGTACATTCTTGGTTGATTGACTCGGTATTTGAATATTGATACATCTAAATGGGAGTACACATTATGTTGCGTGTGACATTTGAGTTGGACATGAAGTGTTCCAAATATTCGAATTCACCTTAAACTGGATTCTAGTTTCTAAATTTGAGTATCGGCATTTGTAAACCATATTCATATATGACAGTGGAATACATCTTTGTCGTCCTTTTGAAGATATATAAAAACACATAGAATGATTTATAAAGATTCATATAGGGATACAAAATGGATTCAAATTTAGTTGCCAGGGTAAACGTGGATGCTTATTGTCCCAAAATTCGAAAGAAACAACAAAATGTCCACTCCCACATCGGCTGCCCGAAGCCATGTGTTTGGGAGATGGAAATTACTGTCTACCCATTACACGGACAATCCATCGGCCCGATTTCCACTGCTCTAAATAGGGGTAGGTTAGTAACTTCAATTAGACGTGACACGACCGCCTCTGAGCCCATTCCGACACGGTGGGCGTCAAACATGGGCGGGAAAACTCATTTGATTCAAGCTCGTCCGAAAGACCTCTGTTTCTCCCTCCATTCCCCATTCATACACGGTGGGCGGCAAAACACCCTCTCCTCGTCCGAAATAGATGTAGGCTAATATTTTAAATAGGGGCAGATGTGTAACTTCCATCAGACGTGACACAACCGCCCTACCTGTTAGACCCGTTCATACACCATGGGCGCCAACCGTGGGCGGCAAAACACCCTCTCCTCGCCCGAAATAGTTACCGGCAAATATTTGGGAGATGCAAGATTACCGTCCTATCCCCAACCAATGAGACGTCCAAATTTGAAACGGGGGATAAGTTCATAACTTTCCCATATTTCAGACAGGCGCGTCCCAAAAACATGGTTCCCCATACCTCTCCCTCCATTTTCCAATTCATACACCGTCCGCGCTAGAATACCCCATTCCCACACCAGCCTCCGCCCGCCACCCCATCCATCGCCGCCGTCCTCCACCACATCCATTGCCACCGTCCTCCACCATGCCGGAGTGCCTACCAAGACCGCGTCGTCCACTGCTAGAGATGGACATTTCTCATCCATGGCAACGGACCAATAGCCTTGCATCGCGTCCTCTCGCTTCATCGGCGCCGTCGTCCTCTTTGCCGGGGCCGCTCACACGACCTTCTCTTCCACCGCAACGGGACTTATCCCCCGATGCACCCGTCTACTGTCGAAGATCTGCTTCAACGCCACCAACAGCCATCGCACCCCCAATGCCTACACGGCGCCACAAGAGAGGTGGTACTTCATATCTCCTCAACTTTTTGATCTCAACCAGAAAATAGATCTTAACATGGTTACTCTACTTTCTTTTCAGCTCTTAGAATTTAGTTCTTAGTTTGAAGCAAACAATGGATACGCCCTGCCTATCCATTTTCAGTACATATTACATCTGTCATCATACCATATTTATCCATTCAAATGCTGTTCTTATGTATCAGACGTTCAAAAGGAAGAGGGTGATTGCTGATCATGGAGGAGCACAAGAAAAGTATTTGGAAAATATAGTGGCACCTGATAAATCAAATAGCCCATTAGGTGTAGTTGCAATATCACCTGAGCCACAAAATACCCCAACTCTAGCAGACTCTAGCCCTACTAAACTGGTCATTTCTGATGCCCCAACTTAGCAGACCCCAACTGCAGCAAATAGTATGATTATGCCAGTTGACATAGCACCAGCTATACGACGCAAAACCCCCATTCCAGCAAAGAGTACACCAAATCCAGTTGCCAAATCCCTTTTCGAACCAGAGAGAGCCCCAATTGCAGCAAATAGGACCCCTGCTCCATTTCTTCCCAGTTTAGAAGACGAAGCTTATGTTGTCAGGAACTTTGTGCGCATCTTTCCTTCATGAAAAGATTATACCGCAGACACAGAACAATTTCCAGTCTTCCTCCGCAACTTACGCGTAAGTAATGTACTAATGTTATTAATGGTCATTACTGCATATGTTTCTGCTGACAGAAGACACAAGATTTCATTCTTTTAAATAGGCGAGGCGCAAACTGGATTGTGATGACGAGCAAGGGTTGGTTGCGCTTTTCAAGCACTCGTTGATGAAGTATCGTTCCTACCTGAGGCAAGCGCACTTCGATGGCAAGCCTCTGAACGAAATTTCTATAAAGTCTCCGGTGCTACATTTATCCGACAGTGACTAGAATAATCTTGTTACACATTGGTCTCGGCTGCAGCGTAAGGTACTGTCTATGATATCACATCACAATTTGAACTACATTTCTGCATTTGCCTTAATGTCTCACTTGTATGAAAACTGTTAGCAGAAGAACATTCGTTCTCAAGGGACCACAGAATCTTGCAACTATACTGCACACTGCATTGCTCTTGTGAGTACCTCTTGCCCTGTATGACCATAATTACTTTCATAGCTGTTTGATTATGTAGCATCACTGCACATGTTAGCCTCGTAATCGTCCATTTGGTGGACATTATAAGATCCGTATGGACTTTTACATAAATTTAGAATCAACCCAATGCTTTTGAAGAGGTTTAGCTCTGCCGTCCTCTTGTAAGGACTGAACATGGTCTATCACTATACTTACATTAACAGCTACTCCCTCTGTCCCATAATATAAGAACGTTTTGTACAGTACACCAGTGTTCAAAACACTCTTGTATTATGGGAAAAGGGATTGGTTCATTTTGTAGCATTCTGCATCTTATCTCCCTCGCCCACCATTTACTAAAAAATATTAGATCTATATTTGATCTTACCAACAAGTAGAATACACAGACAATGCCAGCGTAGAAGTGTAGCCCATTGCTCTTGTCAGTACATTTTGTCCTGTAACGCTTGTACTTCCAGGGATTGGTAGTTGATTATGTAGCATCAATCTGCATCTTATCTTCATTATCCTCTATCCCTTCCAGTATTATCATATCTATAATTACTCTCTACAAAATGTAGAGTACAGGCAATGCTTATGAAGAAGATTCTGTGCTGAAATTCTTGAGTTATCCTTCCCTTGCCATGGAGAAGGGCATTATAAAGCCGGTGTTAACTGTTAATGTAAGTCAGTCCTTCTAAATCCTTTATCCTCAACTCCTGTTTAATTTGCTCATACTCCCTATCGTTTACTGCTGTTTAGTTTGTTGTTTCTACCAAAATGCATGTTTGTAAGAACCATAAGTTCTAAGTTTTACTTGTAAAACCAAATTCCTTATTCATACCATGCACATTACTTAATACTCCCTATATGTATGCTTGTTTTTGTGGATCTATAATCCAGTGTGTGGTGAAGCAGCCCACGTTTGCACCTTGCCATCTCCTGTTTTATCTTACTGGTGTGGCTGATGATATGAACAACATGCCATGCACATTATCCAAAATAGATACAATGATTTTCTTTGCCCTTCATCTATGCTTGTTATGTTGACATGGTAATCCAGTAGTGTGGTGAAGCTCCCTGCATTATGAACAATGCCAAATTATGCTATTGATATTTTGAACATACTCTTTATTTTCTAATTTGAAATGGGATAGAATTGACAGAACAGTTATCATCTTTGTTTATACACGTGCAAAACCTGTCATCTCTCTGCTTTGTTTCAGGGTGATATGCCTGATGGCATGCACAAGTCTGCTGAAGGCTGTGAGACAAACCCAACATATATTGCAGCAAAGAAAAGGCAAAACATCTTGAAGATAGCAAGACAACCCCAAAGTCTTGTCTTGATGCAGTGTTCAAGTTACTTGAGACTAACAGTCAGACAATCTCACAGAATTCATTGTCTGAATCAGTTCAACTTCTTCAGTCCCAAGATCAAGCAGAAAGGCATTCTACAACTCAACTTCGACTTGAAGTCCTATCTCTAAGAAAGATTGCGGAGAACACCAATGCGAACCTCATCGCTAAACAGCTACACCTGGAAGCTATGACCAACATGCTAGGCCGGTCTCACAACCTTGCTCAGTAGCTTGCGCAGTAGTTCCCCCGCAAGGCTAACCTTTCTTGAACTGTCTTGGAAGTGGTCTCGGTTCAGTATTATTTTGTTACATTGCAATGGTGCCCAGTTTTTGTAATCTTCTTCTTCATTGCGCTTTATGATCACTGGTGGCAAACTTTGATGCCTAGTGGATGTAATATACCTTAAATCCTTTATTGTGTAGTGTAGGTTTATTCTTAGTTACTATGCCGTAATTTCTTTATTGTATAGAGTAGGTTTGTTCTTAATTCCTACTAGTTACGCAGCAGCCTGAAATGAACCCCGACCCATGATAGTGCGAATCAAATCGCAGGCTTTTAATAGGCCAAAATTGTCTGGGTCCTTGTTTGGCCCAATCAGATATCGGTTGCGAGCAGGCCGGATGCAAACCGGGCCATAGTTAGGCCCAACTATATGACGGGCTTTTAATAGGCGAAATTTAATATAGGGCCGAAATGTTAAACGGGCCCTTAACAGGCCAAAACTAATATCAGGCCGAATTACTAAGTGGGCCTTTAGCAAGTGGGCCCAAAAGCATAGTGTCCAGTTGACGGGTCGAATCTGATATGGGCCATAATTGAGCCCAAAGCCTCTTAAAGGGCCGGACCTGATCTGGGCCGTAATTTGGCCCAGAACGTGGTAGGCTTTTAACGGGCCGGATCTCATATGGGCCACTATTAGGCCCGGAGCATGGCAGGCCATTAATGGACCGGATCAAATATTGGTCGGCATTTGGCCCAAAACATGGCAGCCAGTTAATGGGCCGGCCTACTAGGGTCCTCAAAATCTTGTGGGCCTACAGCTGGGCCGGCCCATTAATCTCGGCGAAATCTCGTGGGCCTTTAGCTGGGCCGGCCCATTATGACCCGCAAGAATCTTGTGGCCTTTACCTGGGCCGGCCCATTATGGCACAAAAAAAATCTCATGGGCCTTTACCTGGGCCGGCCCATTATGGCCCGCAAAATCTTGTGGGGCTTTAGCTGGGCCAGCCCATTATGGTCCGCAAAATTTCGTGGGCCTTTAGCTGGGCCGGCCCATTATGGCCCGCAAAATCCTATGGGCCTCTAGTTGGGTCGGCCCATTTAAACTTGTTGGGCCGTGCCATGTGTCGACGTATCATAGGCGCCTTCTGTCCAGTGAGTGGATGACATCTGTCCTGACGATGAGCTGACACGTGTTTCCTCTAGCCAATGATGATTTTACATGTGGACAATCCCCATTAGTCGGGGCTGTTAACGGGTTATCGGATCCAAAACCCGACCCGATAGCTTAACGACGTTCCGTTACGGTGGATGCCATGTGTCAGTCACCCTTGACGAAAGCACTTCTGTGACACGCGATTTATCGTTATGGAAGTGGACACTTCCGTGATGATAATTTTGGTAATGTCGTGGAACACTTCTACAACATCACAGGTATGACTATCTTGATTCTGTCATAAATTTGTCATGGATGTACATGCATGACAAAAAAAGTGACCTACTGTGACAAACACATATCATCACGAAAGTGTATTTTTTTGTAGTGCAAGACATGATGAGATATAAATTTTTGTATGAGATGATCATGTTTTGTTAAAGTTATTGGCAACTGGCATGGGCCTTATGCTTGTCTCTTTATTGCATAAGATGCAAGCGCCATATAATTGTTTTACATTATCGCTATGCAATAGCAATAGTTGGCGAGACAACCATGTGACGACACGTTGATAAAGATCAAGATGATGGAGATCATGGTGTCATTGAAGGAAATATGCCCTAGAGGCAATAATAAAGTTATTATTTATTTCCTTATTTCATGACAAATGTTTATTATTCATGCTAGAATTGTATTAACCGGAAACATAGTACATGTGTGAATACATAGACAAACATAGTGTCACTAGTATGCCTCTACTTGACTAGCTCATTGATCAAATATGGTTAAGTTTACTAACCATAGACATGAGTTGTTATTTGATCAATGGGATCACATCATTAGGAGAATGATGTGATTCACTTGACCCATTCCGTTAGCTTAGCACTTGATCGTTTGTTTACTGCTATTGCTTTCTTCATGACTTACACATGTTCTTATGACTATGATATTATGCAACTCCCGAATACCGGAGGAACACTTTGTGTGCTACCAAACGTCACAAAGTAACTGGGTGGTTATAAAGGTGCTCTACAGGTGTCTCCGATGGTACTTGTTGAGTTGGCATAGATCAAGATTAGGATTTGTCACTCCGATTGTTGGAGAGGTATCTCTGGGCCCTCTCGGTAATACACATCACTATAAGCCTTGCAAGCATGATAACTAATGATTTAGTTACGGGGTGGTGTATTACGGAACGATTAAAGAGACTTGCCGGTAACGATATTGAACTAGGTATTGGATACCGACGATCGAATCTCGGGCAAGTAACATACCGATGACAAAGAGAACAACGTATGGTGTTGTGCGGTTTGACCGATAAATATCTTCATAGAATATGTAGGAACCAATATGAGCATCCAGGTTCCGCTATTGGTTATTGACTGGAGACGTGTCTTGGTCATGTCTACATAGTTCTCGAACCCGTAGGGTCCACACGCTTAAAGTTCTGTGATGATCGGTTTTATGAGTTTATATGTTTTGATGTACTGAAGGTAGTTCGGAGTCCCGGATGTGATCACGCACATGACGAGGAGTCTCGAAATGGTCGAGATATAAAGATTGATATATTGGAAGCCTATATTTGGACATCAGAATAGTTCTGGGTGAAATCGGGATTTTACCGGAGTACCGGAGGGGCCGGCCTAGGGTAGGCAGCACGCCCCCTTCCCCCTGCCCGAATTGGACTAGGAGAAGGGAGGGCGGCGCCCCCCTTTCCTTCTCTTTCTCTCCCTGCCTTTCCCCCTCCTAGTAGGACTAGGAAAAGTGAAGAATCCTACTCGTACTAGGAAGAGGATTCCTCCTCCTAGGCACGCCAACAAGGGCTGGCCGGCCTCCCCCTTACTCCTTTATATACAGGGGCATGGGGCACCTCTAGACACACAAGTTGATCGCAAAGATCTCTCCTAGCCGTGTGCGGTGCCCCCCACCACCATAATCCACCTCGGTCATACTGTAGCGGTGTTTAGGCGAAGCCCTGCTGCGGTAGCTTCAACAACATCGTCACCACGCCATCGTGCTGACGAAACTCTTCCCCGAGCTCTACTGGATCGTGTGTTCGCGGGACATCACCGAGCTGAACGTGTGCTGAACGCGGAGGTGCCGTACGTTCGGTACTGAGGATCGGTCGGTCGTGAAGACGTACGACTACATCAACCGCATTGTCATAACGCTTCCACTTAATGGTCTATGAGGGTACGTGGACGACACTCTCCCCTCTAGTTGCTATGCATCACCATGATCCTGCGTGTGCGTAGGAATTTTTTTGAAATTAATATGTTCCCCAACAGTGGCATCCGAGCCAGGTTTTACGCGTAGATGTTATATGCACGAGTAGAACACAAGTGAGTTGTGGGCGATACAAGTCATACTGCTTACCAGCATGTCATACTTTGGTTCGGCAGTATTGTTGGATGAAGCGGCCCGGACTGACATTATGCGTACACTTACGCGGCTGGCGGGGGTCAGTTTCTCCAACTTTAGTTGAACTGAGTGTGGCTACGCCCGGCCCTTGAGAAGGTTAAAACAACACCAACTTGACGAACTATCGTTGTGGTTTTGATGCATAGGTAAGAACGGTTCTTGCCCAGCCCGTAGCAGCCACGTAAAACTTGCAACAACAATGTAGAGGACGTCTAACTTGTTTTTGCAAGGCATGTTGTGATGTGATATGGTCAAGACATGATGCTATATTTATTGTATGAGATGATCATGTTTTGTAACGGAGTTATCGGCAACTGGCAGGAGCCATATGGTTGTCGCTTTATTGTATGCAATGTAATCGCCCTGTAATTGCTTTACTTTATCACTAAGCGGTAGCGATAGTCGTAGAAGCAATAGTTGGCGAGACGACAATGATGCTACGATGGAGATCAAGGTGCCGCGCCGGTGACGATGGTGATCATGACGGTGCTTCGGAGATGGAGATCACAAGCAGAAGATGATGATGGCCATATCATATCACTTATATTGATTGCATGTAATGTTTATCCTTTATGCATCTTATTCTGCTTTGTTTGATGGTAGCATTATAAGATGATCTCTCACTAAATTTCAAGTTAAAAGTGTTCTCCCTGAGTATGCATCGTTGCCAAAGTTCGTCGTGCCAAGACACCACGTGATGGTCGGGTGTGATAAGCTCTACGTCCATCTACAATGGGTGCAAGCCAGTTTTGCACATGCAAAATACTCGGGCTAAACTTGACGAGCCTAGCATATGCAGATATGGCCTCGGAACACTGAGACCGAAAGGTCGAGCGTGAATCATATAGTAGATATGATCAACATAGTGATGTTCACCATTGAAAACTACTCCATTTCACGTGATGATCGGTTAAGGTTTAGTTGATATGGATCACGTGATCACTTAGATGATTAGAGGGATGTCTATCTAAGTGGGAGTTCTTAAGTAATATGATTAATTGAACTAAATTTATCATGAACTTAGTACCCGATAGTATTTTGCTTATCTATGTTGTTGTAGATAGATGGCCCGTGCTGTTGTTCCGTTGAATTTTAATGTGTTCCTTGAGAAAGCAAAGTTGAAAGATGATGGTAGCAATTACACGGACTGGGTCCGTAACTTGAGGATTATCCTCATTGCTGCACAGAAGAATTACATCCTGGAAGCACCGCTGGGTGCCAGGCCTGCTGCAGATGCTGCAGACAACGTTAAGAACGTTTGCCAGAGTAAAGCTGATGACTACTTGATAGTTCAGTGTGCCATGCTTTACGGCTTAGAACTGGGACTTCAACGATGTTTTGAACGTCATGGAGCATATGAGATGTTCCAGGAGTTGAAGTTAATATTTCAAGCAAATGCCCAGATTGAGAGATATCAAGTCTCCAATAAGTTCTATAGCTGCAAGATGGAGGAGAATAGTTCTGTCAGTGAGCATATACTCAAAATGTCTGGGTATCATAATCACTTGACTCAACTGGGAGTTAATCTTCCTGTTGATAGTGTCATTGACAGAGTTCTTCAATCACTTCCACCAAGCTACAAAAGCTTCGTGATGAACTATAATATGCAAGGGATGAATAAGATTATTCCCGAGCTCTTCGCGATGCTAAAGGCTGCGAAGGTAGAAATCAAGAAGGAGCATCAAGTGTTGATGGTCAATAAGACCACCAGTCTCAAGAAAAAGGGCAAAGGGAAGAAGAAGGGGAACTTCAAGAAGAACGGAAAACAAGTTGCTGCTCAGGAGAAGAAACCCAAGTCTGGACCTAAGCCTGAGACTGAGTGCTTCTACTGCAAACAGACTGGTCACTGGAAGCAGAACTGCCTCAAGTATTTGGCGGATAAGAAGGATGGCAAAGTGAACAAAGGTATATGTGATATACATGTTATTAATGTGTACCTTACCAGAGCTCTCAGTAGCACCTGGGTATTTGATACTGGTTCTGTTGCTAATATTTGCAACTCAAAACAGGGACTACGGATTAAGTGAAGACTGGCTAAGGACGAGGTGACGATGCGCGTGGGAAATGGTTACAAAGTCGATGTGATCGCCATCGGCACGCTACATCTACATCTACCTTTGGGATTAGTTTTGGACCTAAGTAACTGTTATTTGGTGCCAGCGTTAAGCATGAACATTATATCTGGATCTTGTTTGATGCAAGACGGTTATTCATTTAAATATGAGAATAATGGTTGTTCTATTTATATGAGTAGTATCTTTTATGGTCATGCACCCTTAAAAATTGGTCTATTCTTGTTGAATCTCGATAGTAGTGATACACATATTCATAATGTTGAAGCCAAAAGATGCAGAGTTGATAATGATAGTGCAACTTATTTGTGGCACTGCCGTTTGCGTCATATTGGTATAAAGCGCATGAAGAAACTCCATACGGATGGACTTTTGGAATCACTTGATTATGAATCACAACCATGCCTTATGGGCAAGATGACTAAACCGCCGTTCTCCAGAATTATGGAGTGAGCAACAGATTTGTTGGAAATCATACATACTGATGTATGTGGTCCGATGAATATTGAAGCTCACAGCGGGTATCGTTATTTTCTTACCTTCACAGATGATTTGAGCAGATATGGGTCTATCTACTTAATGAAACATAAGTCTGAAACATTTGAAAAGTTCAAAGAATTTCAGAGTGAAGTGGAAAATCATCGTAACAAGAAAATAAAGTTTCTGCGATCTAATCGTGGATGAGAATATTTGCGTCACGAGTTTGGCCTACATTTGAAACAATGCGGAATAGTTTCGCAACTCACGCCACCCGGAGCACCACAACGTAATGGTGTGTCCGAACGTTGTAATCATACTTTACTAGATATGGTGCGATCTATGATGTCTCTTACTGATTTACCGCTATCGTTTTGGGGTTATGCTTTAGAGACGGCTGCATTCACGTTAAATAGGGCACCATCAAAATCCGTTGAGACGACACCTTATGAACTGTGGTTTGGCAAGAAACCAAAGTTGTCGTTTCTTAAAGTTTGGGGTTGCGATGCTTATGTGAAAAAGCTTCAACCTGATAAGCTCGAACCCAAATCGGAGAAATGTGTCTTCATAGGATACCCAAAGGAAACTATTGGGTACACCTTCTATCACAGATCCGAAGGCAAAAATATTCGTTGCTAAGAATGGATCCTTTCTAGAGAAGGAGTTTCTCTTGAAAGAAGTGAGTGGGAGTAAAGTAAAACTTGATGAGGTAACTGTACCTGCTCCCTTATTGGAAAGTAGTTCATCACAGAAACCGGTTCCTATGACATCTACACCAATTAGTGAGGAAGCTAATGATGATGATCATGAAACTTCAGATCAAGTTACTACCGAACCTCGTAGGTCAACTAGAGCAAGATCCGCGCCAAAGTGGTACGGTAATCCAGTTCTGGAGGTCATGTTACTTGACCGTGATGAACCTACGAACTATGAAGAAGCGATGATGAGCCCAGATTCCTCAAAATGGCTTGAGGCCATGAAGTTTGAGATGGGATCCATGTATGAGAACAAAGTGTGGACTTTGGTTGACTTGCCCGATGATCGACAAGCCATCAAGAACAAATGGATCTTCAAGAAGAAGACAGACGCTGACGGTAATGTTACTGTCTACAAAGCTCGACTTGTTGCAAAAGGTTTTCGACAAGTTTAAGGAGTTGACTACGATGAGACCTTCTCACCCGTAGCGATGCTTAAGTCCGTCCGAATCAGGTTAGCAATTGCCGCATTTTATGATTATGAAATTTGGCAAATGGATGTAAAGACTGCATTCCTGAATGGATTTCTGGAAGAAGGGTTGTATATGATGCAACCTGAAGGTTTTATTGATCCAAAGGGAGCTAACAAAGTGTGCAAGCTCCAGCGATCCATTTATGGACTGGTGCAAGCATCTCGGAGTTGGCATAAACGTTTTGATAGTGTGATCAAAGCATATGGTATTATACAGACTTTTGGAGAAGCCTGTATTTACAAGAAAGTGAGTGGGAGCTCTGTAGCATTTCTAATATTATATGTGGATGACATATTGTTGATTGGAAATGATATAGAATTTCTGGACTGCATAAAAGGATACTTGAATATAAGTTTTTCACTGAAAGACCTCGGTGAAGCTGCTTATTTATTGGGCATCAAAATCTATAGAGATAGATCAAGACGCTTAATTGGACTTTCACAAACCACATACCTTGATAAAGTTTTGAAGAAGTTGAAAATGGATCAAGCTAAGAAAGGGTTCTTGCCTGTGTTACAAGGTGTGAAGTTGAGTAAGACTCAATGCCCGACCACTGCAGAAGATAGAGAGAAAATGAAAAGTGTTCCCTATGCTTCAGCCATAGGCTCTATCATGTATGCAATGCAGTGTACCAGACCTGATGTGTGCCTTGCTATGAGTTTAGCAGGGAGGTACCAAAGTAATCCAGGAGTGGATCACTGGACAGCGGTCAAGAACATCCTGAAGTACCTGAAAAGGACCAAGGATATGTTTCTCACTTATGGAGGTGACAAAGAGCTCATCGTAAATGGTTACGTTTATGCAAGCTTTGACACTGATCCGGACGATTCTAAATCGCAAACCGGATATGTGTTTATATTAAATGGTGGAGCTGTCAGTTGGAGCAGTTCTAAATAGAGCGTCGTGGCGGGATCTACATGTGAAGCGGAGTACATTGCTGCTTCGGAAGCAGCGAATGAAGGAGTCTGGATGAAGGAGTTCATATCCGATCTAGGCGTCATACCTAGTGCATCGGGTCCAATGAAAATCTTTTGTGACAATACTGGTGCAATTGCTTTGGCAAAGGAATCCAGATTTCACAAGAGAACCAAGCACATCAAGAGACGCTACAACTCCATTCGGGATCAAGTCCAAGTGGGAGACATAGAGATTTGCAAGATACATACGGATCTGAATGTTGCAGACCCGTTGACTAAGCCTCTTCCACGAGCAAAACATGATCAGCACCAAGGCTCCATGGGTGTTAAAATCATTATTGTGTAATCAAGATTATTGACTCTAGTGCAAGTGGGAGACTGAAGGAAATATTCCATAGAGGCAATAATAAAGTTATTATTTATTTCCTTATTTCATGATAAATGTTTATTATTCATGCTAGAATTGTATTAACTGGAAACATACTACATGTGTGAATACATAGACAAACATAGTGTCACTAGTATGCCTCTACTTGACCAGCTCATTGATCAAAGATGGTTAAGTTTCCTAACCATAGACATGAGTTGTTATTTGATCAATGGGATCACATCATTAGGAGAATGATGTGATTGACTTGACCCATTCCGTTAGCTTAGCACTTGATCGTTTGTTTACTGCTATTGCTTTCTTCATGACTTATACATGTTCTTATGACTATGAGATTATGCAACTCCCGAATACCGGAGGAACACTTTGTGTGCTACTAAACGTCACAACGTAACTGGGTGATTATAAAGGTGCTCTACAGGTGTCTCCGATGGTACTTGTTGAGTTGGCATAGATCAAGATTAGGATTTGTCACTCCGATTGTCGGAGAGGTATCTCTGGGCCCTCTCGGTAATACACATCACTATAAGCCTTGCAAACATGATACCTAATGAGTTAGTTATTGGGTGATGTATTACGGAACGAGTAAAGAGACTTGCCGGTAACGAGATTGAACTAGGTATTGGATACCGACGATCAAATCTCGGGAAAGTAACATACCGATGGCAAAGAGAACAACGTATAGTGTTGTGCGGTTTGACAGATAAAGATCTTCGTATAATATGTAGGAACCAATATGAGCATCTAGGTTCCGCTATTGGTTATTGACCGGAGACGTGTCTCGGTCATGTCTACATAGTTCTCGAACCCGTAGGGTCCGCACGCTTAAAATTCTGTGACGATCGGTTTTATGAATTTACATGTTTTGATGTACCGAAGGTAGTTCGGAGTCCCGGATGTGATCACGTACATGACGAGGTGTCTCGAAATGGTCGAGAAATAAAGATTGATATATTGGAAGCCTACATTTGGACATCGGAATAGTTCTGGGTGAAATCGGGATTTTACCGGAGTACCGGAGGGGTTACCGGAACCCCCCGGGGACTAATGGGCCTTGTTGGGACATAGGGGAAAGAGAGAGGGGCCGGCCTAGGGCAGGCAGCGTGCCCCCTTCCCCCTGTCCGAATTGGACTAGGAGAAGGGAGGGCGGCGCCCCCCTTTACTTCTCTTTCTCTCCATGCCTTTCCCCCTCCTAGTAGGATTAGGAAAGGGAGGAATCCTACTCCTACTAGGAGGAGGATTCCTCCTCCTAGGCGCGCCAACAAGAGCCGGCCGGCCTCCCCCTTGCTCCTTTATATAAAGGGGCAGGGGGGCACCTCTAGACACACAAGTTGATCACAAAGATCTCTCCCAGCCGTGGGCGGTGCCCCCCTCCACCATAATCCACCTCAGGCATACTGTAGCGGTGTTTAGGCGAAGTCCTGCTGTGGTAGCTTCATCAACATCATCACCACGCCGTCGTGCTGACAAAACTCTTCCCCGAGCTCTACTGGATCGTGAGTTCGCGGGACGTCACCGAGCGGAACGTGTGCTGAACACGGAGGTGCGTATGTTCGGTACCGAGGATCGGTCGATCATGAAGACGTACGACTACATCAACCGCATTGTCATAACGCTTCCGCTTAACGGTCTACGAGGGTACATGGACGACACTCTGCCCTCTCATTGCTATACATCACCATGATCCTGCATGTGCATAGGAATTTTTTTGAAATTACTACGTTCCCCAACAGTCATGCAGGTGACGATAGAGATCATGACAGTACTTTGGAGATGGAGATCAAAGGCACAAGATGATTATGGCCATATCATGTCACATATTTTGATTGCATGTGATGTTTATATTTTGCGCATCTTATTTTTCTTAGTACGACGGTAGCATTATGAGATGATCCCTTACTAAAATTTCAAGGTATAAGTGTTCTCCCTTAGTATGCACCATTGCGATAGTTCTTCGTGTCCGAATTGAGAGATATTAAGTCTCCAATAAGTTCTATAGCTGCAAGATGGAGGAGAATAGTTTTGTCAGTGAACATATACTTAGAATGTCTGGGTACCACAACCACTTGACTCAACTGGGAGTTAATCCTCCTGATGATAGTGTCATTGATAGAGTTCTTCAATCACTTCCACCAAGCTACAAAAGCTTCATGATGAACTATAATATGCAAGGGATGGATAAGACAATTCCCAAGCTCTTCGCAATGCTAAAGGCTACGGAGGTAGAAATGAAGAAGGAGCATCAAGTGTTGACGGTCAACAAGACCACTAGTTTCAAGAAGAAGGGAAATGGGAAGAAGGGGAACTTCAAGAAGAATGGCAAGCAAGTTGCTGCTCAAGTGAAGAAGCCCAAGTCTGGACATAAGCCTGAGACTGAGTGCTTCTACTACAAAGGGACTGGTCACTGGAAGCGGAACTGCCCCAAGTATTTGGCGGATAAGAAGGATGGCAAAGTGAAGGGTATATTTGATATACATGTTATTGATGTGTACCTTACTAATGCTCGCAGTAGCGCCTGGGTATTTGATACTGGTTCTTTGCTCATATTTGCAACTCGAAACAGGGCTACGGATTAAGCAAAGATTGGCTAAGGACGAGGTGACGATGCGCGTGAGAAATGGTTCCAAAGTCGATGTGATCGCAGTCGGCACGCTACCTCTACATCTACCTTCGGGATTAGTATTAGACATGAATAATTGTTATTTGGTGCCAGCGCTAAGCATGGACATTATATTTGGATGTTGTTTGATGCGATATGGTTATTCATTTAAATCAGAGAATAATGGTTGTTTTATTTATATGAGTAATATCTTTTATGGTCATGCACCCTTGATGAGTGGTCTATTTTCATTGAATCTCGATAGTACTGATACACATATTCATAGTATTGAAGCCAAAAGATATAAGTTTAATAATGATAGTGCAACTTATTTGTGGCACTGCCGTTTAGGTCATATTGGTATAAAACACATGAAGAAACTCCATGCTGATGGCCTTTTGGAATCACTTGATTATGAATCACTTGATACTTGCGAACCATGCCTCATGGGCAAGATGACTAAGACTCTGTTCTCCGGAACAATGGAGCGAGCAACAGACTTATTGGAAATAATACATACTGATGTATGCGTTCCGATGAGTGTTGATGCTCGCGGCGGGTATTGTTATTTTCTGACCTTCACAGATGATTTGAGCAGATATGGCTATATCGTCTTGATGAAACATAAGTCTAAAACATTTGAAAAGTTCAAAGAATTTCAGAGTGAAGTGGAAACTCATCGTAACAAGAAAATTAAGTTTGTACGATCTGATTGTGGAGGTGAATATTTGAGTTATGAGTTTGGTCTTCATTTGAAACAATGCTGAATAGTTTCTCAACTCACGCCACCTGGAACACCACAGCGTAATGGTGTGTCCGAACATTGTAACCACACTTTATTAGATATGGTGCGGTCTATGATGTCTCTTACTGATTTACCGCTATCGTTTTGGGGTTATGCTTTAGATACAACCGCATTCACGTTAAATAGGGCACCATCGAAATCCGTTGAGACGACACCATATGAACTGTGGTTTGGCAAGAAACCCAACTTGTCGTTTCTTAAAGTATGGGGTTGTGCTTATGTGAAAAAGCTTCAACCTGATAAGCTCGAACCCAAATCGGAGAAATGTGTCTTCATAGGATACCCAAAGGAAACTGTTGGGTACACCTTCTATCACAGATCCGAAGGCAAGATATTCGTTGCTAAGAATGGATACTTTCTTGAGAAGGAGTTTCTCTCGAAAGAAGTGAGTGGGAGGAAAGTAGAAATTGATGAGGTAATTGTACCTTCTCTCGAATTAGAAAGTATCTCATCACAGAAATCAGTTCCAGTGATTCCTACACCAATTAGTGAGGAAGTTAATGACGATGATCATGAAACTTCAGATCAAGTTACTACCGAACCTCGTAGGTCAACCAGAGCAAGATCCGCACCAGAGTGATATGGTAATCCTGTTCTAGAGGTCATGTTGTTAGACCATGATGAACCTACGAACTATGAGGAAGCGATGGTGAGCCCAGATTCCGCAAAATGGCTTGAAGCCATGAACTTTGGTTGACTTGCCCGATGATCGGCAGGCCATAGAGAATAAATGGATCTTCAAGAAGAAGACTGACGCTGACGGTAATGTTACTATCTACAAAGCTTGACTTGTTGCGAAAGGTTTTCGACAAGTTCAAGGAGTTGACTACGATGAGACCTTCTCACCCGTAACGATGCTTAAGTCCATCCGAATCATGTTAGCAATTGCCGCATTTTATGATTATGAAATTTGGCAAATGGATGTCAAACCTGCATTCCTTAATGAATATCTTAAAGAAGAGTTGTATATGATGCAACCGAAAGGTTTATCGATCCAAAAGGTGCTAACAAACTGTGCAAGCTCCAGCGATCCATTTATTGACTGGTGCAAGCATCTCGGAGTTGAAATATACGCTTTGATAGTGTGATCAAAGCATATGGTTTTATACAAACTTTTGGAGAAGCCTGTATTAACAAGAAAGTGAGTGGGAGCTCTATAGCATTTCTGATATTATATGTGGATGACATATTGTTAATCAAAAATGATACTGAATTTATGAATAGCATAAAAGGATACTTGAATAAGAATTTTTCAATGAAAGACCTCGGTGAAGCTGCTTATATATTGGGCATCAAGATCTATAAAGATAGATCAATACGCTTAATTGGACTTTCAGAAAGCACATATCTCAATAAAGTTTTGAAGAAGTTCAAAATGGATCAAGCAAAGAAAGGGTTCTTGCCTGTGTTACAAGGTATGAAGTTGAGTCAGCCCAATGCCCGACCACTGCAGAAGATAGAGAGAAAATGAAAGTCATTCCCTATGATTCAGCCATAGGTTCTATCATGTATGTAATGCTATGTACCAGACCTGATGTGTGCCTTGCTATTAGTTTAGCAGGGAGGTACCAAAGTAATCCAGGAGTGGATCACTGGACAGCGGTCAAGAACATCCTGAAATACCTGAAAAGGACTAAGGATATGTTTCTCGTTTATGGAGGTGACAAAGAGCTCGCCGTAAATGGTTATTTTGATGCAAGCTTTGCCACTGATCCGAATGACTCTATGTCACAAACCAGATACGTATTTTTATTAAATGGTGGAGCTGTCAGTTGGTGCAATTCTAAGCAGAGCATCGTGGCGGGATCTACGTGTGAAGCGGAATACATAGCTGCTTCGGAAGCAGCAAATGAAGGAGTCTGGATGAAGGAGTTCATATTCGATCTTGGTGTAATACCTAGTGCATCAGGTCCAATGAGAATCTTTTGTGACAATACTGGTGCAATTGCCTTGGCAAAGGAATCTAGATTTCACAAGAGAACCAAGCACATCAAGAAATGCTTCAATTCCATCCGCGATCAAGTCAAGGAGGGAGACATAGAGATTCGCAAGATACATATAGATATGAATGTTGCAGACCCGTTGACTAGGTCTCTCTCACGAGCAAAACATGATCAGCACCAAGACTCCATGGGCGTTGGGGTCGTTATTGTGTAATCTAGATTATTGACTCTAGTGCAAGTGGGAGACTGAAGGAAATATGCCCTAGAGGCAATAATAAAGTTGTTATTTATATTTCCTTGTATCATGATAAATGTTTATTATTCATGCTAGAATTGTATTAACCAGAAACTTAGTACATGTGTGAATACATAGACAAACAGGGTGTCCCTAGTATGCCTCTACTTGACTAGCTCGTTAATCAAAGATAGTTAAGTTTCCTACCCATGGACATGTGTTGTCATTTGATGAACGGGATCACATCATTAGAGAATGATGTGATGGACTAGACCCATCCGTTAGCTTAGCACTATGATTGTTTAGTTTATTGCTATTGCTTTCTTCATGACTTATACATGTTCCTATGACTATGAGACTATGCAACTCCCGAATTCTGGAGGAACACCTTGTGTGCTATCAAACGTCACAACGTAACCCTATGATTATAAAGATGCTCTACAGGTGTCTCTGATGGTGTTTGTTGAGTTGGCATAGATCGATATTAGGATTTGTCACTCCGTGTATCGGAGAGGTATCTCTGGGCCCTCTCGGTAATGCACATCACTATAAGCCTTGCAAGCAATGTGACTAATGAGTTAGTTGCGGGATGATGCATTATGGAACGAGTAAAGAGACTTTCCGGTAATGATATTGAACTAGGTATGAAGATACCACGATCGAATCTCGGGCAAGTAACATACGGATGACAAAGGGAATAACGTATGTTGTCATTTTGGTACGACCGATAAAGATCTTCATAGAATATGTGGGAACCAATATGAGCATCCAGGTTCCGCTATTGGTTATTGACCGAAGATATCTCTCGGTCAT
The DNA here is from genome assembly GCF_003073215.2 of Triticum urartu. Taxonomy (NCBI): domain Eukaryota; kingdom Viridiplantae; phylum Streptophyta; class Magnoliopsida; order Poales; family Poaceae; genus Triticum; species Triticum urartu. The sequence continues at coordinate 313,976,404 of NC_053026.1, read as the reverse complement.
GTCTACATAGTTCTCGAACCCGTAGGGTCCGCACGCTTAACGTTCGATGATGATTTTTTATTATATGAGTTATGTGATTTGGTGACCGAATGTTGTTCAAAGTCCCGGATGAGATCATGGACATGACGAGGAATCTTAAAATGTTCAATGGGTAAATATTCATATATTGGACAATGATATTCGGACACCGGGAGTGTTCCGGGGGTACCGGGTACATATAGGGTCACTGGAAGGGGTTCTGGGCATCCCCCCAGCAACTACATGGGCCTAAGGGGCCAAGAAGGGGACATACCATCCCCTAGGGGGCTGGTGCACCCCATGTAGGCCGAAATAAGGGGGAAGGAAAGAGGGGGAGAGAGAAAGGAAGGGGAGCAATTGGGCCTCCCCCATCCTTCTCTCCTCCCTCCTCCTTCCTTCCCCCTCCGGAAGAATATGGAAGGGGGAGGCCGAATTGGGTGGCGCCCAAGTAGGATTCCTCCTACTTGGGGTGCCCCCTTGGTTGCCTCTCCTCCCCTCCAACCTATATATATGAGGGGGCACCGCTAGAACACACATTAATAGTTGTTAGCCGTGTGCGGTGCCCCCTCCATAGTTTACGCCTCCGGTCATATTCACGTAGTGCTTAGGAGAAGCCATGTGCAGATCACTTCACCAACACCGTCACCATGCCGTTGTGCTGATGGAACTCTTCCTTGACCCTTTGCTGGATCAAGAGTTCGAGGGACGTCATCTAGCTGAACGTGTGCAGAACTCGGAGGTGCCATACGTTCGGTGCTTGATCGGTCGGAACGAGAAGAAGTTCGACTACTTCAACCGTGTTGTCAAACGCTTCCGCTTTCAGTCTACGAGGGTACGTGGGGACACTCTCCTCCTCTCGTTGCTATCCATCTCCTAGATAGATCTTGCATGAGCATACAATTTTTTTTTGAAATTGCATGCCATGTCCCCCATCACTTACTTGAACAAACCTCCTACTTATGATTAACCCTCTTGCAAGCATCTGCAACTATGAGAAAAGTATTAAGAATAAATTCTAACCATAACATTAAACTTTTGGATCCAATCGGTCCCTTATGGAATAGCGCATAAACTAGGGTTTAAGCTAGTGTCACTCTCGCAATCCTTCATCTAATAACTACTCCACAATGCATTCCCTTAGGCCGAAATATGGCGAAGTGTCATGTAGTCGACGTTCACATGACACCACTAAGGGAATCACAACATACATTGAGGGAGTCCTGGATTAGGGGGTCTCCGGACAGCCGGACTATATCTTTTGGCCGGACTGTTGGATTATGAAGATACAAGATTGAAGACTTCATCTCGTGTCCGGAGGGGACTCTACTTGGCGTGGAAGGCAAGCTAGGCAATACGGATATTTATATCTCCTCCTTTGTAACTGACCTTGTGTAACCCTAGCCCCTCCGGTGTCTATATAAACCGGAGGGTTTTAGTCCATAGGACAACATGCCATAGGCTAGCTTCTAGGGTTTAGCCTCTCCGATCTCATGGTAGATCAACTCTTGTACTACCCATATCATCAATATTAATCAAGCAGGACGTAGGGTTTTACCTCCATCAAGAGGGCCTGAACCTCGGTAAAACATTGTGTCCCCTGCCTCCTGTTACCATCCTCCTTAGACGCACAGTTCGGGACCCCCTACCTGAGATCCGCCGGTTTTGACACCGACATTGGTGCTTTCATTGAGAGTTCCTCTGGGCCATCGCCAGAAGGAAGGTTGTCTCGTCTCGTCTTTAAAGACGGTACTACTATTGGGGGAGCTTTGGCTGTTGGCCAAACTCTCCGGCTAGGCGGGTTCATTATGACCGCCTGTTCGGCCGCCGTGTCGACGATGAATTCTTGGGTCATCGAAAACAGCCTCCACATCAAATCGGAACTCGCCGAATAGATGGATCCAATGGAGCTCTCCTCCTTAAACGAGCTCTTGGATCGCATCGCCGCCTTGGGAGTCGCTACGGACTATGATTGGATTGGGCTTAAACCCGATCAAAGGAAGATTAATTCTCCACCGGTCACCCATCATATTGTAGTGGTGGAGGAACAATGCGGCGACCTTTCCTCTATCCTGAGGACCAAATATGTCCGGATTCCCGAGTTCTCCGAGCCGGACGCCCGTTCGCGGGAGGATAACATCCAATCCATGAACTTAGAGTCAGACAGCGGACCAAGATTAGAGGGTAACATCCCGGAACCGGAACTTCCAGAATTGGAAACTCCTCGGCCCCTGGATCCCAGATCGGGTAGGGGTTTGGATTCAATTCCACCCACCCACCCACCCAAACACAAGCGACCTTTCCCATATCAGGCAAGAGCCCCAGGAAACAGTACATCATTACTGGGCCAGATTCCTCCTTGCGGTGAACAAGGTTAAGGACTGTCGCGAGGAAGATGCAATCTTATTTTTCCGCAATAATTGCACGGACAAGGGAATCCTTAGCGCCATAAATCGCCGTGAGATAACACGCTTCGCTGACTTGGCGTCCATAGTACGAAAGTACTGTGCGATGGAAAGTGCCTGGAAAACTGAAACAAACTTTTGGGATAATCCGGCCCTGAACACAAACCCAGTACGAAATAAAAGGGTGCACTATCACAATACACCCGGGTTAACTAACAAAAAGCAAAAACCCTCTACGGGTCAAGGAACCGTACTGGAGGGATGGCTCAACGAACCTTGCAAAATTCATAGCACGACGGATATGATACCAACACACAGCCTTAGAGCATGTTGGATACTCCGGCAGGTGGCCAAAAGTGGTGAGGATCTTCTTATCCCACATACCAAAGAGCACCATCCAGTGGATAACAATACAGTGTTAACAGTGTACGAGACCTTTGCATCAAATAACAGGCTCAAGCGAACACTCCGCAGCATGGCCAAAATCTGCCACGTAGCAGCAACAAATCCATGGAGTGACACGGCTATTACCTTCAATGCCAGTGATGAACCCAAATTCCGAACAGCCCGAGCACCAGCCGCACTAGTCCTCAGTCCAATCGTGGACGGCTTTCGACTCACCAAAGTACTCATGGACGGCGGCAGCGGACTAAACCTCATCTATGAGGAAACCCTTCAAAAGATGGAAATAGACTAGAACCGCATCGAGCAAAGTAGCACAACCTTTAGAGGAATTATCCCCAATCGGGAAGCACACTGTGCTGGGAAAATCATACTAGATGTTGTATTCGGCACACTGGACAATTACAGGTCTGAAGAAATTACATTCCAAGTGGCCCCGTTCAGCAGTGGCTATCACGCTCTTTTAGGACGGGAGGCGTTCACAATCTTCCAAGCCGTACCCCATTATGGGTACATGAAGCTTAAAATGCCCGGACCCAACGGAACCATCACTCTCGCCAGTGATCCGGACACAGCACTCCGCGCCGAAAACAAAACAGCGGCATTGGCCCTCGAGGCATTATCAGAAGCCCTCTTGGCCGAGGAGTTAACCACACTATGCTCCACAGTGGACAGGGACGATGTGATACTCGACAAGAGATCCAAGTCCACCTCTTTTAAACCAGCGGATGAAATAGTCAAATTCCATGTCCACCCAATGGACCCTACCAAAACAGCCTCCATCAGGGCACAGTTAAACCCCGCTGTGGACGCCGCACTACGAGAGTTCCTGCGCGAGAATTGGGACATATTCGCCTGGCATCCTTCAGACATGCCAGGAATCCCGCGCAGGCTGGCCAAGCATAGCCTCAATATCCTGAAGGGATTCAAGCCGGTCAAGCAAGCTCTTCGGCGTTTCTCTGAACCTAAGAGACAAACCATGGGAGAAGAACTAGCCAAGTTATTGGAGGCCGGATTCATCAGAGAAATAAAACATCCGGACTGGCTAGCAAACCTGGTGATGGTACCAAAGAAGGACAAATCCTGGCGCCTTTGCGTCGATTTCAAAGACCTCAATAAAGCTTGCCCAAAGGATCCCTTCCCCCTCCCACGCATCGATCAAATCATTGACGCTACCGCAGGACACGAGTCATTGTGTTTCCTCGACGCTTACTCCGGTAACCACCAAATCAAGATGGCGGAGTCCGACCAAGCCGCAACGGCATTCAGCACACCATACGGCCCCTTCTGTTTCAACACAATGCCTTTTGGGCTCAAAAACACCGGCGCAACATATCAGCGCATGATTCAGGCATGTCTGGAGAAACAAATTGGAAAAAGAGTTGAGGCATACGTAGACGATGTGGTCGTCAAAACCAAACACGTCGATTCTTTGATAGATGACTTGAGGCCCACATTCGACAACCTCCGAACATATGACATCAAGCTCAATCCGGAAAAATGCGTTTTTGGCGTACCAGCCGGAAAGCTCCTAGGATTCATTGTCTCTAGTAGAGGTATCGAAGCTAATCCGGCCAAAATCCGAGTGTTGTCACAGTTGGCTACCCCAACAGACCTCAAACAAATTCAGAAGCTAACTGGATGTGTGGCGGCTCTAAGCCGCTTTATCTCGCGCTTGGGAGAAAGGGCTTTACCCCTTTATCGCCTCCTTCGGCGCACCGAACACTTTGAGTGGACGGACATGGCCACAGCCGGATTGGAAGAAATAAAGGCCATTCTGGCAACCAACCTGATCCTGGTTGCGCCAAACATCGGCGAACCAATGCTGTCGAACGGGAAGCAGATGGACACAAATTCCCTCTTCAAAAGCCGGTATACTATGTATCCACTGTCCTTAGTCCATGCAAATCACAGTATCCACATTACCAAAAAATAGCATATGCGGTATTCATGGCATCGCGGAAACTGCGACACTACTTTCAAGAGTGTTCGATTACAGTACCCTCAGAAGTGCCACTTAATGATATTATCAAAAACCGTGACGCTACGGGCCGGATTGCCAAATGGGCCATTGAGCTCCTCCCATTCGACATAACATACAAACCTCACCGAGCCATTAAATCGCAAGTACTAGCCGACTTCGTCGCCGAATGGACGGAGGCCGAACTCCCTAAAGAGTACGGCGCATACTCCAATTGGATCATGCACTTCGACGGTTCTAAAATGCTGGCCGATCTAGGGGCTGGCGTCGTCCTGACGTCCCCAACCGGAGATACCATTCGGTACATACTGCAAATATTGTATACAGATTCCAACAATGCAGCCGAATACGAAGCTCTGTTGCATGGTCTTCGGATGGCAGTCTCCATGGGCATTCAACGCCTGGAGGTGCGTGGGGATTCAAACCTCGCAATATCCCAAATAAACGGAGATTTCGACGCCAAGGATCCGAAAATGGCGGCCTATCAAAATGCCGTCCTAAAAATGTCAGCTCGGTTCAAGGGACTCGACTTTCACCATGTGGCTCGGGAAAACAATCAGGCGGCAGATATCCTTGCCCGCATCGGCGCAAAACGCGACGCGGTCCCCCCCCCAACATATTTCTGGAAAGGATCTTCAAGCCATCCGTAGCATGGGAAGGGGACACCGGTAACAATAGTCCGGACCCGGCCAAAATACCCGATACCGAACTCTCTGACACAATCGAAGGCTCCGCCACCGAAATAACACCTTCAACCCACGAAATAATGGCCATTATTGCCCCGTGGACAGAACCATTCCTGGCCTACCTAACTAGACAGGAACTTCTGGAGGACCAAAATGAGGCACGCTGCATAGTGCGGCGATCCAAGGCCTACAGGGTCCATGAGGGAGAATTGTACAAGAAAAGCACTACCGGAGTCCTTCAAAGGTGCATCTCCGAAGAGGAAGGGCGGAATCTTTTGGCAGAAATTCATGCCGGACTCGACGGTCATCAGGCCGCAGCCCGGGCTCTTGTAAGCAAGGCCTTCCGTACATGATTCTATTGGTCAATGGCCCGGGCAGATGCACAGGACTTGGTCCAACGTTGCGCCGGTTGCCAGCTCTTTGCAAATCAAAGCCACATGCCACCCACCGCCCTCCAAACAATCCCCATTACATGGCCCTTTGCGGTCTGGGGGCTCGACATGGTTGGACCCCTTAAAGGGGGAACCCACAAGAAAAAATACTTATTGGTCATGGTGGATAAATTCACCAAATGGATAGAGGCCAAACCGGTTAAAACAGCCGAATCCAGACCGGTGATAGATTTCATATCTGGGGTTGTACACCGTTACGACGTCCCCCACAGCATCATCACTGATAACGGCACGAACTTCACGGTCGACGAGGTAAAACTCTGGTGCAGCAAAATGGGCACCAATCTCGATTATGCCTCAGTCTATCACCCACAAACCAACGGTCAAGTCGAGCGAGCAAATGGTCTTATAATGAGCGGCATTAAACCTAGATTAGTGCATTCCTTAATGGAGTCTAACACGCACTGGGTAGAGGAGCTCGACTCCGTACTCTGGGGGCTGCGGACCACGCCGAATTGCAGTACCGGATATACACCCTTCTTTATGGTGTACGGCGCAAAGGCAGTCTTGCCCTGTGACATAATTCATGACTCACCTAGAGTGCACATGTACGAAGAAAGAGAAGCCAAGCTCGATCGGCAGGACAGTCTGTACACCTTGGAGGAGGAGCGCGACGTAGCCAAAGCCCGTTCCGCTTTTATCAGCAACATGCTCGCAGATACCAAAGCAGAGAAGTACGGGCCAAAACTTATAACATTGGCGAACTAGTTCTACGCCTGCTGGATAAGGAAAAGAACAAGATCGAGCCCAAATGGGAAGGTCCCTTCATTATCGACCAAGTTCTGACCGGTGGAGCATACCGACTGCGGGATGCATCGACCAGTCGACTCGAGCCGAACCCATGGAACGTGGCCAGGCCCCGAAGATTCTACGCGTAGCACCGGACTCTATGTTAGTCCCCTCCCTTTGTCCATTTTTCACAAATACATTACCTGTCTTGTTTTCCTTTCTTTCTTTCTTTTCTTATTTCTCTAGGCCTTCAAGGGTCACCTTGTGCCTTGTTTGCATATTACAGATGTGCTAGCCGCACTCTTCATACCTGGGGGCTTCTTTCACAGAAGCTTAAATTATTTATCCGGGCTTCATGCCCAACACATGTGTTATACTTCCGCATGTACCTTTTTTCACCATTATATGCATCGATATGACTTAAGTTTTGGCCAAGCTGGGTTGCCTGGCTCTTGTATTTATGCCCTACGTTCCTGTTAATTCGGCTAGGGCATAAGGGGAGCACCTCTGCGATTGTTACCGCCGGGTCAGCCGGATGTGTACCTCAGACTAGGTGAAGCCGAAAGCTAGCGTTCTTAAGGGAATATTCGGCCCGTGAACAAAAGATGACTCTTATTTTTCATATCTGCCCCCAGATGTTTTTACTGTGTTTCCCATCGCAGTCCGGACATGCACTTTAGGGCATGCTTGCCCAGGGAAAGGAACCCTTAACGGAACTATTCTCCCTGGAAGATGTTTCTTACTACCCATGTAATATAACATAACTAGTTGGGCACTTGTCTGATAAAGCACTAATGACCCCTACGCCTAGTATCCACGCATACCCGGTTCTTATATAACTGAGCGGGTATTCGGATACACTCCGGACTATTGGGCCCGGAGGCTGAAGCGAAAAGGTCCGCAACGACAAATGATCTACAATCCAGCTAGAAGGCATTATACATGTCATTTCAATTACATAGTCATGCAGACTGACTAAATTCTTCTTCTATACCATCCAACAGGCGGTCTAGCTTACAGTCCTGTTGGGAATACTTTGTGGCTAATTCTACTTGCCCATAAACTAAGCTAACGGGAATCTCTTTTCCGGCAGGCCCCACAGGTCGGACCTCGGCCATGTGATTTGGGTCTGTTTTGGTATACCGCATCTTCACCATGGCCCAGGCTTCTCTGGCACCCTGTCGGCATGCTGATATCTTCCATAATTGGAATCGCCGCCGCGCTCCTTTGAGCTTCTCCGCAAGCTCCACAACACCCTCTGGCAGGGAGACGGACGGCCACAAGGCCTGGGCAACACCCTGCATCACCTGCCGAACTTGTTCGTGCAGATGTGACAACTCAGACAGAAGATCACCCGCAGACCCGGGCATTTCCTCCGCGGGACGACCCGTCAGCATACCTACAGACGTAACGCTGTTAGTCGGCTTCTTCACCGAATACCTTTAAAGGATTCATTCAAGCACTTACTAAAAATGCCGTGTCGAAGCCTCTTATTCTCCTTCTTGGAGTCTGCAAGCTGGCCCCGAACGTCTTTTAGTTCCACATTCAGCCTTATATTGGCGTCTTGGAGATTGTTTTTCTCCCGCCTAACCTCAGTCAGCACGCGTTTGCCAGCTTCTAGCTGCCGCATAACATGCTGGTCCCCCGGATTTTCTCTGGATTCATCTACAAAATCTATTGTTAGATTTGCAGCCACACTGCGCACTATATGGTAACCATCATTCTTTAAAATATTACCAATGGGAGGTTTTTTCTGTTCCTGCAATGCGGCAATGGCGGCCCGCAGTTGGGTTTTGCATTCCTCCAGCTCCTGGGACAGCCTAGTATTCTTCTGTGTCAGAACCTGCACAATAAAGATGATCCTTAAATCTGTTCTGCTAACTGTTTCAAGTCTCGGGGGCTACTGATACATACAAATCATCAGATTCACTCACCCGTACATCCTTTACATACTGATACGTGGCTCTGGCTAGACCATCTTGAGCGGCACGGAGGTACGCCTCTCCAGAATTAAAGGCATCAAACGCCTCTGGTGAGAAACAAGCGTCACGGAGTACGGCCCGGCGGCGCCTATGATTCATGACGCTTTCCACTTCTGAGTTTGTAGCAGATAACCTATCCGCATCCTCTGTAGGGGGATTATCCGGCGCCTGCCCCATATCGGCTTCTGCCTCTGTGTCCGGTCCTAGTGCTCGACTGGTGGAAGCGTGATCGGCGACATCGCCGGACATATTCCGGCGAGCGTTTTTTTATTAAAGAAACACGTGCGTCATTATATTTTGAGAAAGACGACAACCATGGAGCGGGGTTTGTTGTACCTTTGTGCCCGCGTCTACATCCTAACCGCCTTCCTTTTTGGCCTACCTGGCCTCGGCGCCTCCTGTTGGCGCGTTGCTGCAAGGCGTCCCGAATGCCTTCCCTGTAAAAAGGCCATGTGAATATGGTGGGGGAAGTGTCTAAAAGGGGATCCTACTTTTTTGAGTTGGGACTTTTCGGTTTTTCTTACGTGCGATGCAGGGAGCAGTCCGGGATAGTCGGCCGTAATGGACACCATGGCGTCATCGTAGCCTAACTGATAGAACTGTCGGTTTATCAGCTCCCTGGAGATAACCGGATCTTCTTCGAGTCCGGAGTCGAGGGCCCGGTCTGGGTCCTCCGGTTGTGGAGAAGGGCTGCAGACCTCCTTTATGGCCTTTCGCAGTTCCTGCCATAATTGGCAAGTTGAATACTTACAACGAAAAACGCGGGAAGATGGAAGTAAGGGGATATAGCTTACCCAACTTGGAGGATTGTACATTGAGAATCCGCCCCGTGGCTTGATGCGGGTGAACTCCTCCTCCTCTCCCTTGAATAGTTCGGACAGCATTTTGGCTAATGCGGCAGCATCGCCCGGACCCTTACACCCGTAGCGGGTGGCGTCATCCTCCCCGTTGAAACACCATAAGGGATGCCCACGATATTGAAGTGGTTGCACTCCCCGCATTATGCAAATGGACATAACTTCGGTTATTGTCAAACCTGACTGAGCCAGTGCCTTAATCCGGTTCATCAGATAGAGGACTTCTCTGTCTTTTTCCACCTGGGGGCTCCGCGGGCGCCAACTTCGGCGCTTCTTCATAGGAGCATTGTTGAACTCAGGAAGACCCCGCCGAACATGGTCCGGAAGGGGAACGTCCTCCATATAAAACCATTCTGAAGGCCAGTCTTCGGACGGCTTCTTCGGGGTACCGGACAGATATCCTGTATCGGCGATGCGCCATACTTCGGCTCCGCCCACTTGATAAAGTGATTCCCTCTGTGTGCGAGGGACAAGGCAAAATAGCCTTTTCCATAGCTCGAAGTGAGCCTCGCAGCCCAGGAACAACTCGCAGAGAGCAACATAGCCGGCGATGTGTAGGATGGAGGCAGGGCTGAGATTGTGTAGTTGGAGGCCGTAGAACTCCAGGAGCCCGCGGAGGAACGGATGAATTGGAAATCCGAGTCCCCTTAGTAAGTAAGGAACAAGTCAAACCCGTTCCCCCATGGAGGGACAGGGAAAGTTCTCCGCTTGCTCCCCGCCATTGTAGGTGGCGAGCCCGGCTCGAACGGGCACCATGTATGCCGAATGAAGAAATCCTTTGGTCTGCAGTTCGACCAATCGACTATGTGGAACTGAATACCTCTCCCAATCGCCAAGCTTAGGGCTACGGGGGCGGGAGGAGGAGCTGTGGAGGTTGGCCATGCTGGAATGGATCTTTCCGAAATGCGATCTGATGGATTCTCGCTGAGGGGAGGATGGTGTGGATCGGATCTAAGAATCCCAATCCCTTTAATAGACAATTTATTTATCTAGCTAGGGAGGTGAATGTAAAAATGCCCTGGCGACTCGTATTCGTTCGAGAAATTGCCCTTATTGGGCGTAGAAGCCAAGAGGATCAACATTTATGGGGCCGGATACTATTTACAAACACTTGGAAATTGGAGAAGAACCTGCCTTGCAATGCCGAAGACAATACTGCGCGCCGGACTCGTCGTCATTGAATCCTGGTTCGGGGGCTACTGAGGGAGTCCTGGATTTGGGGGTCTTCGGACAGCCGGACTATATCTTTCGGCCGGACTTTTGGATTATGAAGATACAAGATTGAAGACTTCATCTCGTGTCCGGAGGGGACTCTACTTGCCGTGGAAGGCAAGCTAGGCAATACGGATATGTATATCTCCTCCTTTGTAACCGACCTTGTGTAACCCTAGCCCCTCCGGTGTCTATACAAACCGGAGGGTTTTAGTCCGTAGGACAACATACAATCATACCATAGGCTAGCTTCTAGGGTTTAGCCTCTCCAATCTCGTGGTAGATCAACTCTTGTACTACCCATATCATCAGTATTAATCAAGCAGGACATAGGGTTTTACCTCCATCAAGAGGGCCCGAACCTGGGTAAAACATTGTGTCCCCTGCCTCCTGTTACCATCCTCCTTAGACGCACAGTTCGGGACCCCCTACCCGAGATCCGCCGGTTTTGACACCGACATACATACTATCGAAATATCGAACACATATCAAGTTCACATGATTACTAGCAACATGATTTCTCCCGTGACCTCAAGAACAAAAGTAACTACTCACAAATGATAATCATGCTCAAGAACAAAGGGGTATTAAATAGCATATTGGATCGGAACATAAAATCTTCCACCAAATAAACCATACAATAATCAACTACAAGATGTAATCAACACTACTAGTCACCCACAAGCACCAATCTATAATTCCGGTAACAAGATTGAACACAAGAGATGAACTAGGGTTTGATATGAGATGGTGTTGTTGAAGATGTTGATGGAGATTGCCCTCCCCAAGTTGGGAGAGTTGTTGGTGATGATGATGATGATAATGATTTCCCCCTCCAGGAGGGAAGTTCCCCCGACGGAATCGCTCCGCCGGAGGGCAAAAGTGATATACCCAAGTTCCGCCTCGAGATGGTGGCGCTCCATCCCGAAAGTCTTATCCTTATTTTTTCTAGGTCAAAATGACTTATATACCAGAAGATGGGCACCGAAGGTGGGCCTGGATGAGCACAACCCACCAGATCTCGGGTAGGGGGACCCGAACTGTGCGTCTAAGGATCGATGGTAACAGGAGACAGGGAACACAATGTTTACCCAGGTTTAGGCCCTCTTGATGGAGGTAATACCCTACGTCCTGCTTGATTGACTTTGATGAGTATAGGGGTTACAAGAGTTGATCTACCGCGAGATCGTAATGGCTAAACCCTAGATGTCTAGCCTATATGATTATGATTGTGATTGCCTCTGCGGACTAAACCCTGCAGTTTATATAGACACCCGAGGGGACTAGGGTTTGTACAGAGTCGGTTTATAGAGAAAGGAATCTTCATATCCGCATGCTAAGCTGGCCTTCCACACCAAGGAGAGTCCCATCCGGACAGAGGGAAAGTCTTCCGTCTTGTACCTCCACGGCCCATTAGTCCGGCCCATATCACATAGCCCGGACGCCCGAGGACCCCATAATCCTAGAATACCTCAGTAGCCCCTAAACTGGTCTTCAATGACGATGTGTCCGGTGCGCAGATTGTCTTCGGCATTGCACGGCGGGTTCCTCCTACGAACATTTCAAAGCAGTTTATCATCAGTACTATATCCGGCTCTGTACAACAGTCATACCCCTGAATCGCAAGGGCAGGATACAGATAAGTTCTGTCTTATGAAGATTTCACTGGTGAGACGTTATGTCCGGCCAGTTTATTATTTCAAACTGTCCTTTGGCTTCCCATTTTGCGTTTTGAGGTGCAACCACCGACGACACGTCTTGTCAAAGCAGAGATCGTGCCCCCTTATTACGGGATTCTCATCATACGGGTTTGGGAAACCCAACCGTGCCGTTTCGCACGACCCCTTGGAAATAGGCGAGCTTTAAGGCTCGTGGGGGATGCATGATATTCACTGCCTTTATAAGGAGATAAGATGCCCCCTTTTTACCCCACGCCTTCCCCTTCCTCAGCCCATCTGCCCTCAAGCTCCAGTGCCCAAGCTTCAATCCATTCCCAGAAAGTACTCCAGCATCCGGAGCGCAGGGCAAGTGGATGGCTTCCTCTGTCATGGAGAAAAACATCAAGGAACTCCGGGAAGTGGGTTATCTGGCCAAGGAGATCGCCCACTAGCTCCGAGCCTAAAAACAGATCATCCCCACTCCAAAGCCTGGCGAGAGGGTAGTGTTTATCCCTCACTTTCTTTGCGGACTGGGGTTTCCCCTTCATCCTTTCGTCCGCGGCCTCATGTTTGACTACGGGCTAGATTTCCATGATCTATCCACAAATTCTTTCCTTAACATTTCTGCATTTATCGTCGTATGTGAGGCATTCATCTGCGTTTCCCCCTAATTCGGCCTGTGGCTCGAGGTTTTCAATGTGAAGCCGAAAGTGGTGGACGGCCATGACGCGGATTGTGGTGGTGCTATACTGAGCAAACTGCCCAACTTCACTTCGCCCAGGGCACCTTCGTGGAGACCGTGAAGGGATGGCAGCAGGGATGGTTCTATGTCACAGAGCCCAGTGACTCCACATGGGCTGCTCCTGTGGAGTTCAAGTCTGGACCCCCAATGCGGCTGGCATCCTGGCTCAACAAGGGCTTGGATTGGGCATAGTCTGAGGATGCTACAGAAGCAAATCAAGAGCATGGTAGATATAAATACCAGCCTCGCCAGCATGATCCAGGTGATGCTCTTCCGCCGGATTCTCCCCTATCAGGCGCGTCAAGAGCCCATGTGGAAGTTCAACCCGGCCAGTCCCCGGACCTTGCAGCAGTTCTTTGGCACGAAGCATGAAGACATGTGGAAGCTGCTCTTCAAAAACCAGAAGTCATAGCCGGAGACAACCGAGGACCTCGGCTCCGATAGCACCCATGCTGCAACCCCCGTAAGTTCTTTGATAACCTTACTTTTGCGAGTCCAAGGAGCATGCTAAACTTCCCATTTTCTTTCACAGGGCTGGAAAAAGAAAGCGGAACGGATTCACTGTCCGGCTCCGCTGTCTGAAGACTCAACTATTCCTCTGTTGACGAGGATGCTGGTCCCGGCGCCATGCCAGGTGCTAGAAAAGAAGGCCAAGGAGAAGGGCAAGGAGGCCAAGAGTGGCATCCGCTGTAAAGGTGCCTCGGACGTAGTGTCCGAGGACACCGGAACCCTCTCCTCCCCTGACGAAGAGGAAGAGGAGGAGGAAGAGAGCAACTCCTCCCTAAGGGGGAGAAGAAGAAAAGGGTATCCTCCACCGATCTAGAGGTGGAGGCGTCCAAGAAAGGGAGGATGTCCCTTACGGATGACTTCGAATCGGACGCTGACGAGTGGCGCCCCAGGCCGAAGCCCCTGGCCAGATCGTAAGTACTCAAAGGTATATATATGTCCAGCTTTTCTGGCTTATGGTTGTAATGCATTTAAATTGTATGCCGCAGTCCGATTAAGGTCCTCCCCCAGCGATCCTCCTCTTTCGGGAACTCGCTGGGTCCGAACATGATGGAGAGAGAATCGCCTCCACCAGCTTCTTCCCCACTGCCGCGGATAACACCGAGGTGTCATCCCAGAGGACCCTTCCGGAACAGGGAGAGGTGCCGGAGGCCGTCAAGATGGTGCGGAAGGGTGACACCTCAGCTGTCAAGAACATGGGGGAACCGACCCCCATGGAGACAGGGGCCATGTCCAGTTTCGCCCCCAACCAAATGTCATTTCGGAAACCCATACGGTTCTAGAAACAGATGAGCAATCCTCTTTGCGAGAAGGGGGCACACCTACTACATCGGCGTCCTCTGTCAATGCGGAGGCGCCGGACACTTTGGTGAGAGCGCTTCAGAGCGCCACCATTGTGGAAGAACATCATACCCTTATGGGTACAGTGATTGAAAAGGTTCAGTTTGCGAAAAGCTGACTGAGCGAGGCCTACACTAGCCTTTTAAGAGGCTTTGAGGTATGTCCTTTACAGTGTCTTTTAGCTATATAAAAAGAATGCATGTGTATAGATAGTAGCCCCTGAGACTCTGTTTAGTGTTCGGAAAGAAAAACCGAGCAGAGGATCTAATAACTCACGCATGAGGTTAAGATACATATCTGTTTGAACAAACAGTGTGCAAAACAGGCGTCAGTTACCCATGCCGCCGAAGCATCCGAGCTAAGGCGGAAGTTAGAAGAAAAACAAGGTATGTGATACTGAACACACGTCTGAAATGGTGTCAGCTCTTATGTGTTATCTGAATGAGTTTTATAATTATGTTTGTAGCTGACACGTCTGAGGTCGAGGCCCTCAAGAGTGCACTGGCCGAGGCCAGGAAGGAGGCGGAGGAGGAGCGTGCCTCCAGCCTTAAACATGAATCACGAGTGGAGGAAGTCCAACAAGAGCTCAAGGATGCCATAGGAAAATGCGAGTCCTTATAGCGTAAGAGTTCGGAGCAAAATTCCGAACTTGCTAAGGCACTCCAAAGCGCATAGGAAGCCCGGACCGAAGCCAAAAGCGCTGTTCGGGAGATCCAAGAGGCAAAGCAAATTGCGGCGGGTAAGGCCTTTAACATGCAGAGCAAATTTGTGAAGAAAAGATATATCTTTCTATCCCGGATTTGGAATTCTCCAGGAGTGTTTGCGGACCTGCCCCGGAGTGTTGTTGATGCCGCGGAGTTCTTCCGGGACGAAGAGGGGAGCTCAATGGAGAAGTTTTTCTGGTCATAGTACCTTGCGCCAGAGCATCCTGTCCCCCTCAGCGATCAGCTAAAGCAATGGACCGAACTGCATAGAGTGGCTGAATTGGCCAAGAGGGATTTGATAATCCGTCTTTGGCCCGCTGAACCCATGCCCAGTAGTTATTTCCGTCGCGTGAAGCGGCTGGTCAGCGCCTTCCCTCGACTTGATGCCATGAAGCGGTCGGACTGTATTGAAGGTGCGTGGATGGCCTTCACCCGTGTCAAGGTGAAGTGGGCGAAGATGGATGCCATCAAGCTTGCAACCGAGGGACCGCCCGCTGGCAAAGAGCACCGCATGTTGGAGCGGTACTTTGATGATGTCCGGAAAGGATCGCTCATTGAAGAGGGCCAATGTTCGAAGGACATCATTTTTGAATGAATGTATCTATGTTGTCCTATCTTGTATCATGAAACAAGGCTTATGTATGATATGTTGCTTATTTTATTTTAAAATATCTCCTCGTGTGTGGCTATTTATGATATCGGAGAGTTGGCCAGTCGTCGGCTTCAGCCCCCACGTAGGTAGTACGGGGGTGTTCAGGATAACACTTAAACACACTTGACCCAACGTACTGGTCCGTGAAGGAGGTGTTAGTGCGGCGAACCAGGCAATCGGACTATACGTCTTTATCGGCCTCACATAGCCATAGGAGTTTTATAATGGGAGTGCGGGCGCAGCCCCTAGTATTGTTCGATTATCCAAACTTGGGTGTTGTGAATGCCCGGCCGGGTGGAGGCCCGCCTATCGCATAATGCGGAAAAAATTGCAAGAGATTTATACTTAGTCACTGAATAGCTGACCAGCTCTCGCCGCATCATGATAGTCAGTTTTCGGTTTTCTCTACTAAGGTGTTTGTCCGAGTGAACCAGAAACACAATCGGAGTAGTTCTCCCTTTACTACCCTAGCCGATCAGACGGAACGTAAGGTAGCAAGCACAGGAGCCGGGTAACCCAACTATTGACCAAATACAGGATTCAGAGCCAATGCATATAATGCTATATTCGAGACGCCGAATTGCACTGTGAAAGTGTTCGGACTTTGTTTTAGTATTTAAAAGATGTACGCATCTTAATAGAGCCCCTGGCGATTTATGTCATACCAAGGTGTACATGACAATCGGACAAAAATGGAGAAACATATGTTGAGAGATAACCCAATGCCACGTAGGTTTGGGCCAAAAACTGTTTCCATAGTAGTCTAATTGATACGTCAAAACGTATTGATACAAATAGTGCAATAAGCAACAAGGCTATTTTACATGTCGAACACAAGGGGAAGCCTTGCATGCGTCCTGATAGCAGACGAGGTGATCTTTAAAGATCTTTTAGGTGCTTTGGCACGCGTCTATGCTTCTTTTCTCCTTGGTATATTGTCCTTCGAGAGGATCATCGACCGGTGTTTTCATAATAGGCCACGGAAAGAGGCTTTGGTACCATCGAAATGATGGTTTGGGTTGTAAGGAACCTGGAAAAGTAAAAAAGAAAAGAAAAAAGGGAAATGTGAGTGTCATGATAGGGTCTAGCCGTATTGTACACATTGTCCTTATTATGCCTCCATCCTTTCCCATGGTGTTTTTAGTGCGTAATTATGTACGCGTGGTACATATGCCACAATCCGGTAGGGGATGAGATGGAGGCCGATTTGCTAATCTAGCTCCTGACGGGCTGGACTGTTGTATAGTGGGGTAGTCGGACTCGTTTGATAGTGTCCGAGGACTTGGCCGCCGACGTAATAGGTGGCTTGATGAGGCCAACCTGTACTTCCGCTGCCAGTGCCGCGGTGTGCTCCTTGGTGCGGAGGGAGTGTTCCATGTTTCCATTCACTGTTATAACTCCGCGTGGTTCGTGCATCTTGAGTTTGAGATAGGCATAGTGCTGGGCTGCATTGAAGCGAGCGAACGCGGTTCGTTCGAGCAGTGCATGGTAGCCACTATGGAAGGGGACGATATCGAAGATCAAGTCTTCTCTACGGAAGTTGTCCAGCGAACCGAAGACCACTTCCAATGTGATTGAGCCCGTGCAGCGGGCCTCTACACCGGGTATCACTCCTTTAAAGGTAGTTTTAGTGGGCTTGATTCTTGACGGATCAATACCCATCTTGCGGACTGTGTCTTGATAGAGCAGGTTAAGGCTGCTGCCGCCGTCCATGAGGACTCGCGTAAGGTGGAATCCATTGATGATTGGATCGAGGACTAATGCGGCCGAACCTCCATGATAGATACTGGTCAGATGGTCCCTGTGATCGAAGGTGATCGGACAGGCCGACCATGGGTTGAATTTTGGGGCGACTGGCTCTATCGCATGGACGTCCCTTAGCTCGCGCTTGTGCTCCCTCTTGGGGATATGGGTGGCGCATATCATGTTCACCATTTTGACTTCGGGGGGAAATTTCTTCTGTCCCCCTATTTTCGGTGCGCTAGGTTCGTCGTTGTCATCCTAAATGGGTGACCCTTTCTCCTTATGTTCGAAATCTAACTTGCCGGCTTGTTTAAAGAACCAAAAACTTATGTTGTTTCTTTTTTAGGATTCTAGCCATGGCTATTAGCCGGCGCTTGAAGTGCTCTTGTTCGAGGGGTTCCTCTTGTACGATAAAATTTTCGTCGCCGAGGCTTACATCGTCTTCGGAGGTGGCAGATAGTTGTTGTCCTCCGAGTCATTGTTCCCTGTTTGTTCATCAGGGTTAACTTGCCCGTCCTCCCGATCATCATGTTCGAATGTTGGTTCGATGGGGTCTTCTTGGTCTTCGGCGTTCTCCGGAGTATCATTGTCTTCGGTGCCGGTATTTCTGTTGTTAACGTGACGCGTTTTAGAGCGGCGCCGCTGACGTCGATGCTTCGACAGTATCTCCGGAGGTTCGTCCTCGACTGGGTTTTTCTCATCATCGCCGTCACCGTATTTCGGTGTATCCACCAGGTATACGTCATACGAGGAGGTGGCCTTCCAACATCCGGTGACCAGCGAGTTTTGGGCCTGCTCCTCTCCGGCATCGTCATCCATACCGTCGATGTCTTCGGAGGTGTAATCAAGGATGTAGGTTAGGTCCTTGATAGTGGCTATGAAGTGGGTGGTGGGTGGGAAGTAAAATTCCCTATTTCCAGCCCCTAGTCCGGGCTGGGCGTGATTCAGAAGCGGTTCCTCTCTGGTGACGAGGGATCACATTAAGTCCATAGCCTCGTTTAAGAGCGGGGTTTGGACGGGGTCGGAAGTTTCTGGGCCGAGCTCGCATGACGCGGGCCTCCAGGGTTTGGAATTAGTGTCTGGAGAAGAGTCCGGCCTCACAATGATTGCTAGAGATGCTATTCTCTCGGTGTCGAGCTCTAAGGCCACAGAGAGTCCGGCGGGCTCTAGACTCCTGTCTTCGGACCTGATGACGCGCTCCGGATCTAAGGCCGGAGTGGTGGTTGAGGCCACAAACCCTTGGAAGATCAAGTCTCCTCGGATATCAGCGACATAGTTCAGATTTCCAAAACTGATCTGGTGACTAGGGGCGTAGCTGTCGATCTGCTCTAGGTGGCCAACCGAGTTGACACATAGTGCGAAGCCGCTAAATACAAAGATCTGGCCGGAGAGAAAAATCTCCTACGCGGCAGCATTGTTGTAGATGATTGATGGAGCCATCGTGTAAAGCCCTCGATGCGGCTATATCTCCCACGTGTCGAAGCACGACTTAGAGGCATAACCGCATTGAAAGCAATGTCGCCAGTGAGGTAATCTTCACACAACCCATGTAATACATAAATGAAAGAGTTACATAGTTGGCTTACAATCGCCACTTCACACAATTACATGAATAAAGCATTACATCATCCAGATACAATCAAGGTCCGACTACGGAACCAAAATAAAAGAAGACCACCCCAAATGCTACACAGATCCCCGATCGACCCCAACTGGGCTCCACTACTGATCGACTAGAACGAAACAACACAAAGGACAATATCTTCATCGAGCCCCTCCTTGAGCTTGGTTGTGTCACCTGCTCGGTAACATCGGCACCTGCAAACTGGTTTTGGAAGTATCTGTGAGTCACGGGGACTCAGCAATCTCACACCCTCGCGCAAGACCGAACATTAACAAATTCCCATCTGCCCATAACCGCGGGCACGGCTTTCGAAAGTTCAATCCCGACAGGGGGGTCCGAACTTAGCCCATCACAAGCTATCACGGTAAATGAAGGATATTTCTTCTCCCAAGACAATCCGATCAGACTCGGCATCCCGGTTACAAGACATCCTCGGCAATGGTAAAACAAGTCCAGCAAAACTGCCCGAATGTGCCGACAAATCCCGATAGGAGCAGCACATATCTCGTTCTCAGGGCACACTCAGATGAGACTAGCTACGAGTAAAACCAACCCTCAAGTTTCCCCAAGGTGGCCCCGCAGGCAGCTCAGTTTGGACCAACACTCAGAGGAGCACTGGCCCGGGGGGGGGGTTAAATAAAGATGACCCTTGAGTCTGCAGAACCCAAGGAAAGGTGGTAGGTTGTTAGTGCAAATGGTAAAACCAAGGTTGGGCCTTGCTGGAGGAGTTTTATTCAAGGTGAACTGTCAAGGGGTTCCCATTATAACCCAACCGTGTAAGGAACGCAAAATCTGGGAACATAACACCGATATGACGGACACTAGGGCGGCAAGAGTGGAACAAAACACCAGGCATAAGGCCGAGCCTTCCACCCTTTACCAAGTATATAGATGCATTACTTAAATAAGAGATATTGTGATATCCCAACAAAATATCCATGTTCCAACATGGAACAAAATCCAATCTTCACCTACAACTAACAACGCTATAAGAGGGGCTGAGCAAAGCGGTAACATAGCCAAACAACAGTTTGCTAGGAGAAGGTGGGTTAGAGGCTTGGCTCAACAATATTGGATGCATGATAAGAAAGTGGTAGGTATCGCAGCATAGGCATAGCAAAAGAGAGAGCAACTAGCAAGCAAAGATAGAAGTGATTTCGAGGGTATGGTCTTGCCTGAGATCCCGCACGGAAGAAGAACGAGTCCATGAAGAAGACAAGTGGACGAAGTCGAACGGTTCCTCACAAACGTGACGTTACCGGATTACCGAGAAGAAGTACACCGGAAAGAAATCAAAAAACATAGTAAACAAACATCACATAAGCACGGCATGATGCACAAACAAGTATGATGCATGTCCGGTTTAATGAGGCATGTCATGGCAAAGTGCACAAACAACCCTACAAATTAAGTGGAGCTCAATATGCAACTCCGTTGCATATTAACGAAACATTACGTGACTTATTTAGTTCGATCTTTTTTATGCACCCAACAATATCAAATGTTGTTAAACATGGCAAGAGGGTGAAGCAAAGTAAAACTACCTACCTAGTCAACTTTAAATGAGGCCGGAAGCAACGAACAACAATTCCGGTAAATCCCCATATGCATATATTAGGTTTGGTACTGTTCTGCCCTAAACAGAATTTTAGGGTTGTTAAACATGCAAGATGGGTGCACCAAGATAAACTAGGCATTTTTCTACCCCATTTACATATAAAGATTATTTAAAACCGAGCTACGGTTATTTAGTTATGAAATAAAGCATTTTAACAAGTTATTTGAGAAAAATTTAAACAAACAGCATTTTAAACATATCAAACATGGATGAAAGTGGCATATTATTAAAATAGATGAAATTCTAAGCAAGTTTCATATATAAATTGTTTTAATCCAATGCACGGTTAATTAGTTATTAGATGCATGAAGTCTAGGGGGTTTTCTACAAAAACCGTTGTCTCTGGAAATTAGCTAAAACGTTCTGCAGAAAAAAACACATCTCGGGCCGAAACTGATTGGCCCACCAGAGAAAGAGAAAAAATAGAAAAAAACGAGGGTGCTCAGGGGGGGATGCATGCTGTGGTTGTGGCCCGGGTGAAAGTGCAACTATCCCTAGGTGGTTTTGGTAATTCATAACAACATATAGCTCATTGAGCTAATGCTATTCCAAGATGATTATTTCAGGAAAGCTCAATGATTGGCATGGCATGGATATGAAAGTGGAACCCTCAAAATGCTAAGGACAAAGGATTAGCTCAAGCTCAAAAGCTCAAGACTCTTCATTTTATATTTTAGTGATCCAAGATCACATTGAGTCGTTAGGAAAAGCCAATACTATCAAGGAGGGATGAGGTGTTGCTTAATGAGCCTCTTGCTTCATGTGCTTAGTGATATGCTCCAAAACCCTCAACTACTTTCCCATATCCACATATGACCTAAACCCTAAGCCAAACTCGGTCCTACCGATTCTTCCTATCCGGCGCCACCGAGTTTCACTTGTCATTAGCCACTGCCAAACCCTAGCAATTCGGTCCTACCAATAGGGATATCGGTCTCACCGAGATGGGATTGCAAACTCTCTGTTTCCCTTTCGTAACTTTTCGGTCTCACCGAAAGAGCGAATCGGTCCTACCGAGATTGCAATGTAAACTCAGTGTTTCCCCTTTGTAACTTTTCGGTCTCACCGAGTTCCACTCGGTCTCACCGAAAGAGCAAATCGGTCCCACCGAGTTTGCCTGACCAACTCTTTGGTTAGCTAATTACCAAATTCGGTCTCACCGAGTTTGTGTAATCGAGTCTCACCGAGATTACGTTATGCCCAAACCCTAACCATATCGGATCCTACCGAGTTGCATGTCAGTCCCACCGAAAATCTCTAACGGTCACTAGGTTTACATTTTCGGTCCGACCGAGTTTGATTGATTCGGTCCCACCGAGATTGGAAAACTGTGTGTAACGGTTGGATTTTGTGTGGAGGCTATATATACCCCTCCACCTCCTCTTCATTCGATGAGAGAGCCATCAGAACACACACACCATTCCAACTCATATGTTCTGAGAGAGAACCACCTACTCATGTGTTGAGACCAAGATATTCCATTCCTACCATATGAATCTTGATCTCTAGCCTTCCCAAGTTGCTTTCCACTCAAATCTTCTTTCCACCAAATCCAAATCCTATGAGAGAGAGTTGAGTGTTGGGGAGACTATCATTTGAAGCACAAGAGCAAGGAGTTCATTACCTACACACCATTTGTTACTTCTTGGAGAGTGGTGTCTCCTAGATTGGCTAGGTGTCACTTGAGCCTCCGACAAGATTGTGGAGTGAACCAAGGAGTTTGTAAGGGCAAGGAGATCGCCTACTTCGTGAAGATCTACCGCTAGTGAGGCAAGTCCTTCGTGGGCGATGGCCATGGTGGGATAGACAAGGTTGCTACTTCGTGGACCCTTTGTGGGTGGTTGCTTCTTCGTGGACCCTTCGTGGGTGGAGCCCTTCGTGGACTCGCGCAACCGTTGCCCTTGGGTGGAGCCCTGTGTGGACTCGTGCAACCGTTACCCTTCGTGGGTTGAAGTCTCCATCAACGTGGATGTAGGATAGCACCACCTATCCGAACCACGGGAAAAACATCCGTGTCTCCAATTGCGTTTGATTTCTCCAAACCCTTCCCTTTACATTCTTGCAAGTTGCATGCTTTACTTTCCGCTGCCTATATACTCTTTGCATGCTTGCTTGAATTATGTGATGATTGCTTGACTTGTCCTAAATTAGCTAAAATCTGCCAAGAACTAAAATTGGGAAAAGGTTAAGTTTTTATTTGGTCAAGTAGTCTAATCACCCCCCCCCTCTAGACATACTTTCAATCCTACAAGTGGTATCAGAGCTTTGGTCTCCATTTGCTTTGATCTCCATAGCTTTGGTGGTCATAGCCTTGGTTTCACAACCTAGGAGAGTATGGCGTCTAGCGAGGGAAATTATCACCGTAGAGGTCCTTACTTTGATGGTACTAATTTTGCTAGTTGGAAGCATAAAATGAAAATGCATATTCTTGGACATAACCCTGCCGTTTGGGCTATTGTGTGTGTTGGTTTGCAAGGTGACTTCTTTGATGGGAGAGAACCAAACCGTGAAGCTACCGCGGATGAGTTGAAGATGTTGCAATACAATGCTCAAGCTTGTGATATTCTCTTCAACGGATTGTGCCCCGAAGAATTCAACAAAATCAGCCGTCTTGAGAATGCAAAGGAAATTTGGGATACTTTGATTGATATGCACGAAGGTACCGACTCCGTCAAGGAATCCAAGTTGGATGTGCTTCAAAGCCAACTTGACAAGTTCAAGATGAAGGATGGTGAAGGTGTCGCTGAAATGTACTCTACGCTTGCTCTCATCACAAATGAGATTGCCGGCTTAGGAAGTGAAGAGATGACCGACAGATTCATCATCAAGAAGATTCTAAGAGCCTTGGATGGAAAATATGATACCGTGTGCACATTGATCCAAATGATGCCCAATTACAAAGATCTCAAGCCAACGGAGGTGATTGGAAGAATTGTTGCTCATGAGATGTCACTTAAGGATAAAGAGGAACTTCACAACAAATCAAGTGGTGCCTATAAAGCCTCATGTGAAGCCCCTACATCATCAAGTGAGAAACAAGACTTCAATGAAGAATTGAGCTTAATGGTGAAGAACTTCAACAAGTTCTACAAGAGTAGAAGCAAAGATAGAAGCTTCAAGTCAAGGTCCTACAATGACAAAAGATCTTCTAGTCGAGAGCGAAACTGCTACAATTGTGGAAGACCCGAACACTATTCCAATGAGTTTACGGCTCCCTACAAGAGAAGAGAAGATTCTCCAAGAAGAAGAAGCAAAGAATCACCACCAAGAGAGAGAAGGAGTAGAGATGATTGTTATGAACGAAGATACTCACGGAGAAGCAAGGATTCGGAAAGAAAGGAAAAATCATCAAGGAGCTACACAAGACGAAGACATCAAGCTCATGTTGGTGAATGGGTATCCGGCTCCGACTCCGACAGCCACTCCGAGAGAAGTTATCACTCCGACTCCGAAGATACTCAAGATGAAGGTGTTGCCGGTCTAGCACTTGTGTCAACCAACTCCTACGACATATTTGACTCACCAAATGAAGGAATTGGAAGATGCTTCATGGCCAAAGGTCCTAAGGTAACACACCCCGAGTATGTTGATTTCAATAGTGATGAAGATGACTTGTTAGGTGATGATTTGCTTGTTGACAACTCTAGTGATGAATACTATGATGAAACGTAAATTAAACATGCTAATCAAGATAAAACGAATGACAATGATAAGGAGAAGATTGAGGCTCTAACTAAAGAACTAAACACTCTTAAGTTAGCTCATGAAACTATCTTCGAAGATCATCAAGAACTTTTAAGAGGTCATGAGAAATTATGCTTTGAAAAACTCAATCTTGAGCAAGAGCATGAGTTCTTAAAAGCAATCAATGATGATCTCCGCAAGAAAAGTTCTTCTTGCATTGCCAAGCGTTTACTCTTATCCACTTATATGCCTCAAGTCAAGTCTAGTAACAGGAACAAGAAAGATTCTTCCTCTAGCAGTAACAATGATCATGCCAAATCCAATATTGTTGCTTCTAGTAGTTCTCTTGATTCCACTAATGATTCTCTTAGCCAAGTTACACTTGAGCAAGAAAATAGTTTAATGAAGGGAATTATAGAGAAAGGAGTGTACAAAAGCCTTGCCGGGAGTAAGCAATTCAAGGAAATTGTGCGCAAGCAAGGAATGCACCGGAAGAATCAAGGTATTGGTTTTGAACGAAAGTTCAATGCCAATGGAGTTGAGTGGGAAGAAGATCAATACCCCAAGACAACGTTTGTTCCTCAACAAGAGAAGTATACTTCTTTCAAGGGGACACAAGCTCAAGATGATCTTCCACCACAAGACTACAAGCAAAAAGGCAAGGACAAGCTTCAAGAGGAAATTGACACATTTGAAGAAGCTCCTAAAACCTTAGTCAAGTGGATTCCTAAGACTACTTCAAGTTCCACTTCATCAAGTACGACTACAACTCCAAGGATTCCCATCAAGATGATGTGGATCCAAAAGAAGAAGAACTAGAGATTTCTTGAGGGTGACTCCGCCAACATACTTCACTCTTATCATTTTGGCAAGAACAAGTGCAATCAACTTCCACATCTTGCACTAGTTCAAGGAGTCACAAACCCTCTTGTTGGTAAGACAAGGGACAAGGTAACCTAAAAGTTTTCATGGACATTATCTTGTGTGTGCATCACTCTATGTCTATGGATATCCTTGTTTGTTCCTTGTGGGACTAACCCATGTAGGTATTGAAAGTGCAATTCACTCAAATGGATAGCTACAAGTGATCTACATCAACATTGAGCATCCACATCTTCAACATCTACATGAAGTCATCATCGACAAAACCCAAGGTTAGTTCATCCCTATTAGGGGGGATATCACATCTAGGGGGAGCTTTACTCTAAGACTTGAGCTAAAGCAACTCTAAAGATGTGAACACAACAATGCTTTATGTAAAAGTGGTAACCCCACTTGAGCTTAAACGATGAGTATGACCTATGATCAAGTGTTCTCACTTGACTCCTAAGTCAATATACTCATATATAGATGACCTAGTCATCGCAAATTGCTTGATAGATGCTAGAATTGGTTGTGCATGCCTTGTCACATATTTCATTTGCCATCTTATTGTGTGAGCATGCTGGTTGCATATTTTACTCATTCGAGGACATCCACTTGTTGTTTTGGTTGTTTGGTTTTATTTTCTTTTGCCAAGTGGATGGACAAGAATGCCTAAGTACCTCCTCTAGCTATCTATGCTTTTCTCGTCTCAAACTCTATTCATGCTGCATCACAAAATTTGATCAAGTCAGATTCGAACCACTTTGTGTGAGGAGCGCTCGGAGTCCCCGATTCGTCATAGACTTAAACTTCCAAAACCTCTTTATGATTCTCGGTCTGACCGATACTCGGTCCTACCAAGATCATTAAGTTTATCTAGGTTTTTGATCTCGGTGCAACTGATTTGAACATTTCGGTCACACCGAGTTTCAGTAACTGCCTGCAGTTATGAATCTCGGTGCCACCGAGTTGTTCCACTCGGTCACACCGACAGGGTCGGGCTATATATAGTCACGGGCAAAATTTGGAAATTTCTCTGAACCCCTTCGCCCGCGCGATAGCCTGCTCTGCCCTCGTGGTCTCCGGATCGTCTTCTCGCCGCCAGCCGCCTCCAGTCGCTGGTCTCCGTCACCGTCAACGGGAATTCTGCCCCGCCGTTGCCGCCGTAGTGAGTCTCCGCCGAACTAGGGTATGGACTCGATCACAGTTCTATTCCTCGTCCGATTCCTAGCACATTGTGTTCTTAGATTCTTGCCACGATTGAAACACTCCTATCCAGTCAAAACACCCGTAGATTAGGTTTGATTCGAAAATTCTAGGTTTAGGTTTCCGCCGAAACCATCTCGGACCCACCGAGTTGAAAAACTCGGTCCCACCGATTTGGCTTATGCCATTGCACAAGTGAGACTCGGTCTGACCGAGAATTACTTATCGGTGTGACCGATTTTGGAACTCTGTGAAACCCTAGCAGTCTCGGTGCCACCGAACTGTGACTCGGTCCTACCGAGTTCACTAGTTTAGGTTCCAAAACTGCTTCGGTATCACCGAGTTTGAAAATCGGTAGATCCGAGATGATTTCAGTGGGAAACTAAAACTAAGTTTTTGGATCATTTTTTTGCAAAAATCTCTGCATTTTGTGATGCTCATCCTTTCTACCTCATCTATAATCTGTTCACAGGGTCAGCAGTCAGAGTTTGCAGCATGTCTGATCAAAGTGATAGCCAGAATGTGTCAGAATAGCAAGTGGTGATGAGTGAGGGCACTAGTCCCTCCAGTTCTTCTGATGAAGGCAGTAGGAGCACTCCTAGCAACTTGCCAAAGGCTGCCACGAGACAGAGGAAGAAGAGAACTTCAGACTCCGAAGATGAAGACTATGTGGCAGAGGGAGAGGCCACATCAAAGAGAGGTGAGCCAGCTCAGGGGACAAAGCTAGGGCTGAAGATCAAAAGGCCAGCAGGCAGGCAGCCCATGTCAAAGGCAAGAGCCTCAACTGAGAAGCCCACTCCCCAAGAGCCAGTTGCTGCAGAAGGCAAGAAAAGAAAGGAAAGGGTGAAGAAGACTATGGCTAGAGTTCTTGGCAAAGCTTCCATCATGGAAGAGGAAGAAGAAGAAGAGGTAGCTGCACCAGCACCCAAGGCACCCAAGCTAATGGGAGATGCCATAAAATCAGGGGGAGCTGCTTCCAAGGCCAAGCCAGCTCCAAAGCCAAAGCCAAAGAGGAACACAAGAAGCATTCCTGCAGCTGAGAAGAACAAGGGCCCAGTGCCTGAGACTGTTGCTGAAGAAGAGGATGAAGAGAATGTTCTGAGAAAGCTCAAGCCCAAGATCCCAGACCACAACGATGCTCATCCTGTGGCTGAGGATATGAAGCTCAGGAGAGATTCAGGGCTGAGGAAGTGGAGAGAAGCAGACCCATATGCTTCAAGGAGGAGGACTGCTGTTGACTACAGGTTTCACACCAAGGAGCAGCAGGATTTCTATGAGACTGTTTTGCTTGATAAGAAGCCAATAGTCTGTGATATGAGATGGGTTGATTGGCAATACATTAAGGACAATGAGGAGCACTATCCTGGAGTGCAAGACAGCTTCATAGCTTGTGGAGTAGCTGACTTTGTTGGGCAGAAGCTCACAAAGTGGAACGAAGAGCTTATCATGCAGTTCTACTCCACGGCAAACTTCTACCCAGATGGGAGGATCACATGGATGTCTGAGGGTACAAGGTACCAATCTATAGTTGCTGAGTGGGCACAGATCATTAATGCCCCAGAGGAGCAAGATGATGACTTGGATATCTATGCCAAGAAGAAGATGGACCACAACTCAATGTCAAATATGTACAAGGAGATCCCAAATGAAGCACTTGATACCTTCAAGTTTGGCTCAGTACATTACCTTCTGTCAGGGCTCCCGACTATCAATTGGATCTTGAGGCACACCTTATTGCCCAAGTCAGGTGATCACAAGATGATCAGAGGCCATGCTATCAACTTGCTACATGTGTTTGATGTGCCTCAGAAGTTCAAGGTGATGAACCTCATAGTGGAAACTATCAAAAGGACTGCAGCAGATCAGAAGAGGAGTTTCGGATATGCCCCTCAGATTCAGGAGCTCATCAACTCCAAGATGGGCACGGGCATATACTTATTAGACAAGGAACATTTGCCCATCCGTCCAGATTTTGAGGACAATGAAGTTGTCATGACTGAGAATGAACCGTCATCTGCCCAAGCATTCGCAAAGAAGGAGAAGGCAAGGAAGGAGAAAGCTGCCAAGATGCCAACTCAAGAGGAGGCATCTGAGTATTTCTTGAAGACCAAACAGGAGCAGCTTGGTTACCTCATTGCATCCACCCTGCGGATTGAGCAAGGACTAGCCACCCTAACTCAAAACCAGGCGAGCCTAGAGAGAATCATGGAACAAAAGTTCTATGACTTGGATGTCAAGGTAACGGAGATTCAGACTGCAGTGGAGCAGCTCCAAGATGACATGCAGGAGAGGAGAGGCAGGACTACCACTCATGCCTTTGCCAGAGTGCCAAGAGGTCCAAGGTCGTCTGCCGTGCCAGTTGCTGACACAAGAGCCACCACCTCAGCACCAGCCACAGCCTCAGTTCCACCAGCTCCAGCATCTACTTCAGCTCCAACTCCAGCGTCTACTTCAGCATCTACCGAAGCCTTCGTCCTTGGAGTGATCCGGACTCCACCACCACCTGAAGATCAAGCCTGAGTGTCGATCTAGTGCTATGCATTTTCTAGGAACTTTTTGGTAACTTGTTGCCAAAGGGGGAGAAGATGTATAGATCATAGGCTTCGAGAGAGAGAGAGTGTGTTGCTTTTCTCTCTTGCTTTATTTGGTGGTTTTTCGAACTTGTTTGCTTTTGAGTGCTTGAGATACTATGCTTGTGAGACATTGATGATCATCTGTTTGATCATAAGCTACAGTTAATGCTTGCTTAATGCTATTATCTTATCTATCTTATGTGATCATTCACTATTCTTGGTGATGAGTGCATGTATTTCATTCTTATCATTTTAAGCGCTCCACCAAGATGTATGTGACATGGAAGAGTAACCCATGACTCTAACTCCTTGTGCCTTTGCAGTCCAAAGCAAATATTAAATATGCACAAATTTAGGGGGAGCTCTTACTTATCATATACTTCTCAAAGCGACGATATATTTCATGCTTATTATAATTTGTCGAAGCTTTGATCTATATGTTGTCATCAATTACCAAAAAGGGGGAGATTGAAAGTGCAACTATCCCTAGGTGGTTTTGGTAATTCATAACAACATATAGCTCATTGAGCTAATGCTATTCCAAGATGATTATTTTAGGAAAGCTCAATGATTGGCATGGCATGGATATGAAAGTGGAACCCTCAAAATGCTAAGGACAAAGGATTGGCTCAAGCTCAAAAGCTCAAGACTCTTCATTTTATATTTTAGTGATCCAAGATCACATTGAGTCGTTAGGAAAAGCCAATACTATCAAGGAGGGATGAGGTGTTGCTTAATGAGCCTCTTGCTTCATGTGCTTAGTGATATGCTCCAAAACCCTCAACTACTTTCCCATATCCACATATGACCTAAACCCTAAGCCAAACTCGGTCCTACCGGATTCTTCCTATCCGGCGCCACCGAGTTTCACTTGTCATTAGCCACTGCCAAACCCTAGCAATTCGGTCTACCGATAGGGATCTCGGTCTCACCGAGATGGGGATTGCAAACTCTCTGTTTCCCTTTCGTAACTTTTCGGTCCCACCGAAAGAGCGAATCGGTCCCACCGAGATTGCAATGTAAACTCAGTGTTTCCCCTTTGTAACTTTTCGGTCTCACCGAGTTCCACTCGGTCTCACCGAAAGAGCAAATCGGTCCCACCGAGTTTGCCTGACCAACTCTCTGGTTAGCTAATTACCAAATTCGGTCTCACCGAGTTTGTGTAATCGGTCTCACCGAGATTACGTTATGCCCAAACCCTAACCATATCGGTCCTACCGAGTTGCATGTCAGTCCCACCGAAAATCTCTAACGGTCACTAGGTTTACATTTTCGGTCCGACCGAGTTTATTGATTCGGTCCCACCGAGATTGGAAAACTGTGTGTAACGGTTGGATTTTGTGTGGAGGCTATATATACCCCTCCACCTCCTCTTCATTCGTGAGAGAGCCATCAGAACACATACACCATTCCAACTCATATGTTCTGAGAGAGAACCACCTACTCATGTGTTGAGACCAAGACATTCCATTCCTATCATATGAATCTTGATCTCTAGCCTTCCCCAAGTTGCTTTCCACTCAAATCTTCTTTCCACCAAATCCAAATCCTATGAGAGAGAGTTGAGTGTTGGGGAGACTATCATTTGAAGCACAAGAGCAAGGAGTTCATTACCTACACACCATTTGTTACTTCTTGGAGAGTGGTGTCTCCTAGATTGGCTAGGTGTCACTTGGGAGCCTCCGACAAGATTGTGGAGTTGAACCAAGGAGTTTGTAAGGGCAAGGAGATCGCCTACTTCGTGAAGATCTACCGCTAGTGAGGCAAGTCCTGTGTGGGCGATGGCCATGGTGGGATAGACAAGGTTGCTTCTTCATGGACCCTTTGTGGGTGGTTGCTTCTTCATGGACCGTTCGTGGGTGGAGCCCTGTGTGGACTCGCGCAACCGTTACCCTTGGGTGGAGCCCTGTGTGGACTCGCGCAACCGTTACCCTTCGTGGGTTGAAGTCTCCATCAACGTGGATGTAGGATAGCACCACCTATCCAAACCACGGGAAAAACATCCGTTTCTCCAATTGCGTTTGATTTCTCCAAACCCTTCCCTTTACATTCTTGCAAGTTGCATGCTTTACTTTCCGCTGCCTATATACTCTTTGCATGCTTGCTTGAATTATGTGATGATTGCTTGACTTGTCCTAAATTAGCTAAAATCTGCCAAGAACTAAAATTGGGAAAAGGTTAAGTTTTTATTTGGTCAAGTACTCTAATCACCCCCCCCTCTAGACATACTTTCGATCCTACACCGGGCCTTGGTGGGCAAGAAGAGGCCCACGCACGGCGCGGTCAACGAGCAGGCGAGCGAGCGCACTCGATCCTGAACCGCTGCTCGAAGCAGGGGAAGGAGATGGCCGGGCGCTGCCCTGGCACGGATGGAACATGAAGCAGGGCAAGGCAGCGCTGCTTGATGGGAGGTTCGAAGAGTTGGGGCCTGCAGGCAGCGTACAGCGGCGGGAATCCACCAGATCTGACAAGGGAAGCCGATTCCTGATGGTGGGAGTCGAACAAGACGTCGACGGCTCGGTTCCTGCGAAGAAATACATCGGGAAAATGATTTCAGAAGGGAGAGACAGGGAGAAGAAACGGGGAAGAAAGGAGGGAAGATTGGGTGCGGTTTGGCTAACCGGAGTTTCGCCAGAGGCATGCGGGCACGGCGGCGCTGCCGGAGGAGATGCAGACAACGGGGAGGATTCGTGGTGACGGCAGCGACCGGTTCCTGCGGTAAGAAGCAGAGGAGGGGAGTTGAGAGATGGAGGAGGAAGACGAGGAGAAGGAGAAAACAGGAGGAACAGGAGGGTCACGATGCTCATCTGCTGCTGATGCTTGGGTGGCCGGCGACCATCGTGCTAGGTGGGGCCTGGAGGAGCTCCTCTCCTCTGAATTGAACAGGGGAGAGAAAACAGCGGGGCGCTGGTTGCTCGAGTAGGAGGTGGCCATGGATCAAGGGGAGAAGGTGGTTGGCTCGGTGGATCGAGTGCTTGGGGTCGTGGAGAAAGAGCTTGGGCTCCTGTTGGTGGGTGGAGGAACTGCGGGAATGGGTGAATCGAGGGAGAGGAGGCTGGTTGGTTCGGGATAGATCCCGATGAAGATGCGGCGGCGGCGGGGTAAGGGACAAATGCCCTAGGTTTTAGGGTTATGTCCAGATTTAGACTAGGGAGTATATATAAGGAAAGAGGGAGAATTTAGGGCTAATCCGCCCCTCCAATTAAAATCGAGCGGTCGAGAAAAATAGACTAGGAAGTCCAAATAAGAAAACGGTGATGTTTTGTAGACGTTTGGGGATGATCCGGACCCAACGGTGACGACTGCTCGGGTCGGGTCCGGGACAGCTTTCGGACACGCGCGCGAGGAGGGCCGCGGTGTGACGAGAGAGGTTAGGTTGGACCTGGCGGTAGGTAGTGGGCCGTGCAGAAAGCCTTGGGCTGAGATAAGAGAAGAGAGAGACCTGGCGACTCTTTCCGGAGACCGAAAACGTCCAACTATAGACCGACTCTAATGTCGCTATAGTTATCCATTGGGGCGTCAAACGAACTCCGAATGCGATGAAACCTGGCAGGCGGCCTACCTACACTATAATAAGACCGCATGCCAACTCTCAACCCAATCCGAGAACATTTTCCGACCACTTACAAAATACTATTTCATACATGCCGCGGGCGCGTGCAAGTGTGTCTGGGCTCAGAACGGACAACGGAAGGACCTGGGAGAACCCGGGCGAATGCAAGTTTCGAAAACATGATGATGCAATGCACATGATGACATGACAAGATGCGACACGCAAGCAAATGACAAAGCAACAACAGCGAATAACTGGAAGACACCTGGCGCAACGGTGTCGGGGCGTTACAACACTCCACCACTACGAGAGGATCTCGTCCCGAGATCTAGGATGGCACCGGAGGGAAAAAGAAGAGGAAGAGAAGAGGTAAAACTAAGTTGCTTCTTTGATAAACGAGTGAAACCAAAGAACCTTGAAAAGTTGAACAAATTGAAAGAAAGAATACAATGGAGATGAACGAAGTTGAAAACACTCTGTTAGAAAGAGGAACAAGGAAGAACAAATTCGTATAGCACTCCAGTTGAAAAGAGATGCAAGACTTGATAGGATGAAAAAGGACTTGAGCAAAAGGCACAACACTCCGGTTAAATGGATAAACACGAAAAGAACATGATCTTCAACATTCGATATGATGAGAGGAGAGAGCAACAACACAATGCCTCCGGAACGAAAGAATAAAAGATAGATAATTGAAATAAAAGAATGGAGAAGAAAATGCCAACTTCTGCCACAATTGAGCTTGAAAAGGCATCCTTAGGAGAAGGGTCGAACGGAGTTGTTGGAAAACCAACAACAAAAAGAGTAAGCTTGTTGTGGGCTTATATAAAACATCTGAAAATCAAGAGGTGAAATTCTGCCACTAACGAAAACAAGATTGGATTGATAAGAACAAGGAGAAGAGAAACTATATTCACCGGGAGGATAAATGAAGAACTTGGGTCATTTATGAGCACCATAAATAGCAACAATCCTTAGGGAAGGCTTTAGGTGAAACATGACACAAGATAACTCCAACGAAGAGGTTGATGGATTTAAAATACCTCATTCTTAACAACATGTGAATCATGAAACACGAACTCAAATTATCAAGAATGACATAATACCATCTCCAATGATACGGTAGAAAGAATTGCACTCCAGATTGGAAGAAGAAGAATAATTGAGATCCTCTGAAAAGAATCTTGATGCACACTTCGATAAGGAATTACATCATTGGTGAACCACCAAGTTGAGCCTCCATGAAGAACTCCAGTAATAAAAAGGATGATCAAACGAAAAGAAGGATGAAAAGAATAAGATTGAAGCCTTGCAATGATTAGAAGGAGCTTCGTGATGATGAGAGTTTGGAACTCCGGAAAGAAAAGATAAAGCATCTTGAACTGAGAATGTGATATGATGAACCAATCTAGAAAGAAGAAATTAGATCACTTGGATGAAACAAGAATAAGAATTATGTTATGCGTATCCTTCACCAATATAGATTGATGACAAGCAACAGATTTGGCATACTACTTATTCTCGTAGAAAAGATTAAGATAGATATAGTGCAAACTTGAGAAGGTCTTCGATGATCCACCGGTAGGATTGACGCAACAAATAAATTGATGTGATAACCAAGGCAGAGAACTCTTGAACGAACCACCGTAAGAATTGAAAAACGAATGAAGTAAAGGAATGAATCACCGGGTAAGAATAGTGAAATGAACGAAGATACTTGAGAGAAACTAGATACATAAGAACGAAGGGATCACGAACTAATTAGAGATCACTTGAACGAAGCACCGGTAAGATTGAAGAATGATAACTGATAGTTGAGAATGAATAAACCCGAATTGATGGACTCTGGATAACAAACTGAGAAGACTCCTGAATTGCTCCGGATGGGTTAAAAGAATTCGGACCATCGAAAACAATTATGAGAGGATGGGCTCAAACTAGAATCACGAATCTCTGAGAGAACTGATAAGATATGGAGGTAAAACTCTTCTTCGGTCTTCAAAATCTGAGAATGACGACGAGAAACACCACCAATAATTGTAGAGGCACTCCGGAATGAAGAATAGAAAGGTTGATCCAACGATGAAACGAATTTGAAAGATCTTGGAGAAAAACATTTGACTGATGGCAGTTCATTCTTACGTCAAACTTTGGAGAGAATTTGAGAAGCTCCGGTAAAATAAGAAGAGTCAGGTAAGATCCTGGGAAAGACCTGTGGGTTAGGGCCCACTCAAAAGAAACACCGTTGAAATGATTTAAAAGAGAGGTTGTGCCGGTTGAATTAAATGGCTTGAATGAGATAACAACCAAGAAAGATCTTGAATGAATGCAGAGTGGAAAACACGAATCTTCGAGATATCTTGAGCACTCCGGAACAATTAAATAGCGAGAAGTGAAAGAATATGAGGTGCACCAGCATGAGAAGGTATTTGAAACGAGGAAAAATGATATGATCAACACCAAAGCTTGATTTGAATCCACCGGAGAAGAAAACGAGTGAAGAGTGACGAACTTGAAGCTCCGTTAGAATCTTCATGAGAATCACCGGATAATAACATTGACGGAAAAGGAGTGGAGAGGCTTCACATGAATAAGATGGATACTTGATGAAGAAATCTGAATCCTTAAAAAAAAAAAAGGGGGGGGGGGGGGGAAAAACAAAGACAACTTGGAACGGATGAAGCAAACGCCATTGAGAAGAACTGATAATTGATCTTGCGAATGTTGAAGTGATCGGATCCACTTGAGGAGAGACACACCGGTTGACAAGAAATTGAAATGACAAACTCGATCATCGAGAAGGATTAGTATTCACATAGAAATATGAGAACACCGCTTAGGAAAGGTATGGAATCAACATTTGACTTTGAAGCAACTCGAATACCACAACTCAAAACAAAAGCAAAGGATTGGCTTGCAAAATAAGCCAGAACAAACATATGATAGAGATTTCGTCCAAAGTTTTCGTGGTGGGGCCTACACGGGCTCGATCGTACAGCACCATCATGTACAAGGTAGTGCACATGACATACGAAGCGTCCCCGAGTCGGCATAGCCAAGGACTCTTTAAGACACAACGAGACCACTGTAAAACCAACCGTGGATAGGCGGACCACTAGACGTCGAACCCCAATTTCATATCATACATCTGTCGGAAAGATATGCTAAGAGCTACTTGAATTCCCATCTATCAATCTCCCGAACCTTTCCGGTTATGCAATCAAGTGTTGGGGATATAGGGGAAGCATAATATCTCACCCAAAACTAGCAAATCCGACATCCAGCTATATCCATCCTTCAACACATAACCAAGAAACCTTCGGAAATCGTTTACCTCAACCTTTGAAAAGCATCCGTTATACGAGTTATGGCAATACTCCTGAACTCCCGCCCCAGTACTGGGTGGCGTCGAGGTTATCTCACCAACAGCTGCATAAAAGAGATTTTCGATGTCGGCGAAAAAAACTCAGGCATTCCAGAACTGCAACGATAAAATTGTGACGACAACACCTCGGAGCTCAACTCCCCGGGACACTGCCACAACCCCTAAATGTGAGGAGGCACCAAGAACAATGTTCTCGTCACAAAACCATCGGAATGTTTCCAAGATACCCGCCTGATCCTAATTTTTTTTTAGTGAAATTTGAGAAGAGAAGAGTCAAAACTATACGTCAGGATGCCTCACCAGAGCGACAAAGGGACTGGGGAGTAAAAAGAATCCTACTCTCCGATATATATATTATCCTAAAAGACTCAAAACATTTTTCTAGACTCAACAACGTCAGCGATTCGATCAAGCAGGGGGCTCCTAAGGTCGGGGAAGGCTCTCATTACCAACTTGTGACGCCCTCGATGCGGCTATATCTCCCACGTGTCGAAGCACGACTTAGAGGCATAACCGCATTGAAAGCAATGTCGCAAGTGAGGTAATCTTCACACAACCCATGTAATACATAAAGGAAAGAGTTACATAGTTGGCTTACAATCGCCACTTCACACAATTACATGAATAAAGCATTACATCATCCAGATACAATCAAGGTCTGACTATGGAACCAAAATAAAAGAAGACCACCCCAAATGCTACACAGATCCCCGATCGACCCCAACTGGGCTCCACTACTGATCGACTAGAACGAAACAACACAAAGGACAAGATCTTCATCGAGCTCCTCCTTGAGCTTGGTTGCGTCGCCTTCTCGATAATATCGGCACCTGCAAACTGATTTTGGAATTATCTGTGAGTCACGGAGACTCAGCAATCTCACACCCTCGCGATCAAGACTATTTAAGCTTATAGGTAGGGTAAAAGGTATGAGGTGGAGCTGCAGCAAGCAACTAGCATATATGGTGGCTAACAAACGCAAATGAGAGCGAGAAGAGAAGGCAAAAGCACGGTCGAACAACTTCCCGGACTCCGCCGAGAAGAGACCATCATGGCTACACACGCGGTTGATGTATTTTAATTAAGATCAACTTTACGCTTTCTACAACTGAACATTAACAAATTCCCATCTACCCATAACCGTGGGCACGACTTTCGAAAGTTCAATCCCTGTAGGGGGGTCCCAACTTAGCCCATCACAAGCTCTCACGTTCAACGAAGGATATTCCTTCTCCCAAGACAATCCGATCAGACTCGGCATCCCGGTTACAAGACATCCTCGACAATGGTAAAACAACTCCAGCAAGACCGCCCGAATGTGCCGACAAATCCCGATAGGAGCTGCACATATCTCATTCTTAGGGCACACACAGATGAGACTAGCTACGTGTAAAACCAACCCTCAAGTTTCCCTGAGGTGGCCCCGCAGGCAGATCAATTCGGACCAACACTCAGAGGAGCACTGGCCGGGGGGGGGGGGGGCCGGGGGGGGGGGGTGGGGGTGGTTAAATAAAGATGACCCTTGAGTCTGCAGAACCCAAGGGAAGGTGGTAGGTTGTTAGTGCAAATGGTAAAACCAAGGTTGGGCCTTGCTGGAGGAGTTTTATTCAAGGCGAACTGTCAAGGGGTTCCCATTATAACCCAACCGTGTAAGGAACGCAAAATCCGGGAACATAACACCAATATGACGGAAACTAGGGCGGCAAGAGTGGAACAAAACACCAAGCATAAGGCCGAGCCTTCCACCCTTTACCAAGTATATAGATGCATTAATTAAATAAGAGATATTGTGATATCCCAACAAAATATCCATGTTCCAACATGGAACAAACTCCAATCTTCACCTGCAACTAACAACACTATAAGAGGGGCTGAGCAAAGCGGTAACATAGCCAAACAATGGTTTGCTAGGACAAGGTGGGTTAGAGGCTTGTCTCAACAATATGGGAGGCATGATAAGCAAGTGGTAGGTATCGCAGCATAGGCATAGAAAAAGAGCGAGCAACTAGCAAGCAAAGATAGAAGTGATTTCGAGGGTATGGTCATCTTTCCTGAGATCCCGCAAGGAAGAAGAACGAGTCCATGAAGAAGACAAGCGGACGAAGTCGAACGGTTCCTCACAAACGCTACGTTACCGGATTACCGAGAAGAAATACACCGAAAAGAAAGCAAACAACATAGTAAACAAACATCACATAAGTATGGCACGATGCACAAACAAGTATGATGCATGTCCGGTTTAATGAGGCATGGCATAGCAAAGTGCACAAACAACCCTACAAATTAAGTGGAGCTCAATATTCAACTCCGTTGCATATTGACGAAACATCACGTGACTTATTTAGTTCGATCTTGTTTATGTACCCAACAATATTAAATGTTGTTAAACATGGCAAGAGGGTGAAGCAAAGTAAAACTACCTATCTAGTCAAGTTTAAATGAGGCCGGAAGCAACGAACAACAATTCTGGTAAATCCCCATATGCATATATTAGGTTTGGTACTGTTCTGCCCTAAACACAATTTTAGGGTTGTTAAACATGCAAGATGAGTGCACCAAGATAAACTAGGAATTTTTCTACCCCATTTACATATAAAGATTATTTAAAACCGAGCTACGGTTATTTAGTTATGAAATAAAGCATTTTAACAAGTTATTTGAGAAAACTTTAAACAAACAGCATTTTAAACATCTCAAACATGGATGAAAGTGGCATATTATTAAACTAGATGAAATTCTAAGCAAGTTTCATATATAAATTGTTTTAATCCGATGCACGGTTAATTAGTTATTAGATGCATGAAGTCTAGGGGTTTTCTGCAAAAACTGCTGTCTCTGGAAATTAGCTAAAACATTCTGCGGGAAAAAAACACATCTCGGGCCGAAACTGATTGGCCCAAAAAAAAAAAAAAAAAAAAAAAAAAAAGGGGGGGGGGGGGGGGGGGGGGGGGGGGCTCACCATGGGCTTGGCCCATGAGTTGGAGGGGAGGCCGCTGGGCCTGATGCATGTTGTGGTTGCGGCCCGGGCCCTGGTGGGAAAGAAGAGGCCCACGCATGGCGCAGTCAATGAGCGGGCGAGCGGGCGCGCTCGATCCTGAACCGCTGCTCGAAGCAGGGGAAGGAGATGGCCGGGCGCTGTCCTGGCACGGATGGAACATGAAGCAGGGCGAGGCGGCGCTGCTTGATGGGAGGTTCAACGAGATGGGGCCTGCAGGTGGCGTACGGCGGCGGGAATCCACCGGATCTGACGAGGGAAGCCGGTTCCTGATGGTGGGAGTCAAACAAGACGTCGACGGCTCGGTTCCTGCGAAGAAATACATCGAACAAATGAGTTCAGAAGGGAGAGACAGGGAGAAGAAACGGGGAAGAAAGGAGGGAAGATTGGGCGCGGCTTGGCTGACCGGAGTTTCGCCAGAGGCGTGCGGGCACGGCGGCGCTCCCAGAGGAGATGCAGAAAACGGGGAGGATTCGTGGTGACGGCAGCGACCGGTTCCTGCGATAAGAAGTAGAGGAGGGGAGTTGAGAGATGGAGGAGGAAGACGAGGAGAAGGAGAAAACATGAGGAAGAGGAGGGTCGCGATGCTCATCTGCTGCTGATGCTTGGGTGGCCGGCGACCATCCCGCTAGGTGGGGCCTGGAGGAGCTCCTCTCCTCTGGATTGAACAGGGGAGAGAAAACAGCGGGGCATTGGTTGCTCGAGTAGGAGGTGGCCATGGATCAAGGGGAGAAGGTGGTTGGCTCGGTGGATCGAGTGCTTGGGGTCATGGAGAAAGAGCTCGGGCTCCTATTGGTGGGTGGAGGAACTGCGGGAATGGGTGAATCGAGGGAGAGGAGGCTGGTTGGTTCGGGATAGATCCCGATGAAGATGCGGCGGCGGCGGGGTAAGGGACAAATGCCCTAGGTTTTAGGGTTATGTCCAGATTTAGACTAGGGAGTATATATAAGGAAAGAGGGAGAGTTTAGGGCTAATCTGTCCCTCCAATTAAAATCGAGCGGTCGAGAAAAATAGACTAGGAAGTCCAAATAAGAAAACGGTGATGTTTTGTAGACGTTTGGGGATGATCCGGACCCAACGGTGACGACTGCCCGGGTCGGGTCCGGGACAGCTTTCAGACGCGCGTGCGAGGAGGGCCGCGGTGTGACGACAGAGGTTAGGTTGGACCTGGCGGTAGGTAGTGGGCCGTGCAAAAAGCCTTGGGCAGAGAGAAGAGAAGAGAGAGACCCGGCGACTGTTTCCGAAGACCAAAAACGTCCGACGATAGACCGACTCTAATGTCGCTATAGTTATTCGTTGGGGCGTTAAACGAACTCCGAATGCGATGAAACTTGGCAGGCGGCCTACCTACACTATAATAAGACCACACGCCAACTCTCAACCCAATCGGAGAACATTTTCTAGCCACTTATAAAATACTATTTCGGACATGCCGCGGGCACGTGCAAGTGTGTCTAGGCTCAGAACGGACAACGGAAGGAACTGGGAGAACCCGGGCGAATGCAAGTTTCGAAAACATGATGATGCAATGCACATGAGGACATGACAAGATGCGACATGCAAGCAAATGACAAAGAAACAACAGCGAATAACTGGAAGACACCTGCCGCAACGGTTTCGGGGCGTTACACATCGAGACTTTCGAGGACGGCACAGTGGAATTCTCAATGAAAGCACCAACGTCGGTGTCAAAACCGGCAGATCTCGGGTAGGGGGTCCCGAACTGTGCGTCTAACGATCGATGGTAACATGAGACAGGGGACACGATGTTTACCCAGGTTCGGGCCCTCTTGATGGAGGTAATACCCTACATCCTACTAATACGTCTCCGTCGTATCTAATTTTCCTAACACTTTTGCCCTTGTTTTGGACTCTAACTTGCATGATTTGAATGGAACTAACCCGGACTGACGTTGTTTTCAGCAGAATTGCCATGGTGTTATTTTTGTGTAGAAATAAAAGTTCTTGGAATAATCTGAAAATCAATGGAGATTATTTTTGGAATATATAAAAAATACTAGAAGAAAGATCCACGTTAGGGGGCCCACACCCTGTCCACGAGGGTGGGGGCGCGCCCCCTGCCTCATGGGCCCCCTGATGCTCCACCAATGTCCACCTTGACTCCATATATTCACTTTTGGGGAGAAAAAATCACAAAGAAGGATTCATCGCATTTTACGATACGAAGCCGCCGCCAAGCCCTAAACTCTATCGGGAGGGCTGATCTGGAGTCCGTTCGGGGCTCCGGAGAGGGGAATTCATCGCCATCGTCATCATCAACCTTCTTCCATCACCAATTTCATGATGCTCACCGCCGTGCGTGAGTAATTCCATCGTAGACTTGCTGGATGGTGATGGGTTGGATGAGATTTATCATGTAATCGAGTTAGTTTTGTTAGGGTTTGATCCCTAGTATCCACTATGTTCTGAGATTGATGTTGCTATGACTTTGCTATGCTTAATGCTTGTCACTAGGGCCCGAGTGCCATGATTTCAGATCTGAACCTATTATGTTTTCATCAATATATGAGAGTTCTTGATCCTATCTTGCAAGTCTATAGTCACCTATTATGTGTTATGATCCGTTAACCCCGAAGTGACAATAATCGGGACCACTACCGGTGATGACCGTAGTTTCAGGAGTTCATGTATTCACTATGTGTTAATTCTTTGGTTCGGTACTCTATTAAAAGGAGGCCTTAATATCCCTTAGTTTCCAATAGGGCCCCACTGCCACGGGATGGTAGGACAAAAGATGTCATGCAAGTTCTTTTCTATAAGCACGTATGACTATATTCGGAATACATCCCTACATTACATTGATGAACTGGAGCTAGTTCTGCATTGCCCTATGTTATGACTGTTACATGATCGATCGCATCCGACATAATTCTCCATCACCGATCCAATGCCTACGAACTTTTCCTATATTGTTCTTCGCTTATTTATTTTTCCGTTGCTATTGTTACAATCGCTACAAAACCCAAAAATATTACTTTTTCTACCGTTACCTTTTGCCATAGTTACCACTACTATCATATTACTTTGCTACTAAATACCTTGCTGCAGATATTAAGTTTTCAGGTGTGGTTGAATTGACAACTCAGCTGCTAATACTTGAGAATATTCTTTGGCTCCCCTTGTGTCGAATCAATAAATTTGGGTTGAATACTCTACCCTCGAAAACTGTTGCGATCCCCTATACTTGTGGGTTATCAAGAACATTTTCTGGCGCCATTGCCGGGGAGCATAGCTCTATTATTTGAGTCACTTGGGATTTATATCTGCTTATCATTATGAAGAATTTGAAAGATCAAAGAACCAAGATTTTTTCCGCAACTACGAGGGGAGGTAAGGAATTGCCATCTAGCTCTGCACTTGATTCACCTTCTGTTTTGAGTAAGCTTGCGACACCTAAACCTGCTTCTGCTATTAATTCTGATATGTCGCATGTTATTGATGATGCCACTTCTGGTATGCATGATACTTATGATGAAACTACTTCTATGC
The DNA here is from genome assembly GCF_003073215.2 of Triticum urartu. Classification (NCBI taxonomy): domain Eukaryota; kingdom Viridiplantae; phylum Streptophyta; class Magnoliopsida; order Poales; family Poaceae; genus Triticum; species Triticum urartu. The sequence continues at coordinate 313,933,825 of NC_053026.1, read as the reverse complement.
TTGATACTACTGTGCCACTTGGTGAATTTCTTGATGAACAACTTGCTAGGGCTAGAGAGAATAAAATTATTGAATCTGATAATATTGATGAAAGTGATGATGAAGATTCTCCCCCTAGATATGAATTGCCTGTTGTTCCTGAGGGTTATGTTATGGATGAAGAAACTGCTAGAGACTTTATTGCCTGCCATGATAGAAGTGATCTTAAGAAATTATTAGCTAAGCTTAAACAAAAATCTCTGAATGCTAGAATGAAATATGATCCTGCTTATGCTACTTCACCTATCTTTATTACTAATAAGGATTATGATTTCTCTATTGATCCTGAGTTAATTACTTTGGTTGAATCTGATCCTTTCTATGGCTATGAATCTGAAACTGTTGTGGCACATCTTACTAAATTAAATGATATAGCTACCCTATTCACTAATGATGACAAAACTCGCTACTATTATATCCTTAAATTATTTCTATTCTCATTAAAGGGTGATGCTAAGATATGGTTTAATTCTCTTGATCCTGGTTGTGTGCGTAGTCCCCAGGATATGATTTACTACTTCTCTGCTAAATATTTCCCCGCTCATAAGAAACAAGCTGCTTTAAGGGAAATATATAATTTTGTGAAAATTGAAGAAGAGAGTCTCCCACAAGCTTGGGGGATGCTTCTCCAATTACTTAATGCTTTTCCTGATCATCCTCTCAAGAAAAATGAAATACTTAATATCCTTTATAATGGACTAACCGATGCTTCCAGAGATTACCTGGATAGTTGGGCTGGTTGTGTTTTCAGGGAAAGAACAGTTGATCAAGCTGAAATTCTATTTAATAATATGTTGACTAATCAAAATAATTGGAAACTTCCTTAACCAACTCCTAAGCCAACTCTAAAGAAAAGGGGTTCTATTTATCAGTCCTGAAGATATGCAAGAGGCAAAGAAATCTATGAAAGAAAAGGCTATAAAAGATGAAGATGTTAAGAATTTACCTCCTGTTGAAGAAATACATGGTCTTAATTCATCACCTATTGAAGAAACACACGGTCTCGATAACCCAACACAGGTAGTAAAGGTAAACTCTCTCTATAGATATGATAAAGCTGAAATCCCTCCTGCTAAGTTTGCTAGCCAATGTTTGGATGAATTTGATAACTTTATTATTAAACAAGAAAACTTCAATGCTTATGTTGGTAGACAATTGAAACATAATGCTTATATGATTGAACACTTGAGTGACTATATGGCTAGTATTGAAGCTGAACTTAAACTTATTAGTAAACATGCTTCTATGGTTACCACTCAAGTAGAACAAGTACTTAAAGCTCAGAATGATTTACTCAATGAATCAAATAATAAGAAAAATGATAATGTTGTTAGAGTTATGACTAGAGGTGGTAAAATGACTCAGGAGCCTTTGTATCCTGAGGGCCATCCTAAGAGAATTGAGCAAGATTCTCAGAGAACTAATGTTGATGCACCTAGTCCTTATAAGAGGAAGAAAAATAAAAATGATAGGACTTTGCATGCTTCTAGTGAACCTGTTGTTGACACACCTGAGAATCCCAATGATATTTCTATTTCTGATGCTGAAACACAATCTGGTAATGAACATGAACCTAGTGATAATGTTAATGATGATGTCCATGTTGATGCTCAACCTAGAAATAATAATGATGTAGAAATTGAACCTGCTGTTGATCTGGATAACCCACAATCAAAGAATCAACGTTATGATAAAAGAGACTTTGTTGCTAGCGAGCACAGTAAAGAAAGAGAACCATGGGTTTAGAAACCCATGCCTTTTCCTCCTAAACCATCCAAGAAAAAGGATGATGAGGATTTTGAGCGCTTTGCTGAAATGATTAGACCTATCTTTTTGCGTATGCGTTTGACAGATATGCTTAAAATGAATCCTTATGCTAAATATATGAAAGATATAGTTACTAATAAGAGAAAGATACCGGAAGCTGAAATTTCCACCATGCTTTCTAATTAGACTTTCAAGGGTGGAATACCTAAGAAACTAGGAGATCCAGGAGTACCAACTATACCATGCTCCATTAAAAGAAACTATGTTAAAACTGCTTTATGTGATCTTGGAGCCGGTGTTAGTGTTATGCCTCTCTCTTTATATCATAGACTTGATTTGAATAAGTTGACACCTACTGAAATATCTTTGCAAATGGCTGACAAATCAACTTCTATACCTGTCGGTATTTGTGAGGATGTGCCCATTGTAGTTGCAAACATTACTATTTTAACGGACTTTGTTATTCTCGATATTCCCGAGGACGATAGTATGTCTATTATTCTTGGAAGACCCTTTTTGACTACAGCAGGGGCTGTTATTGATTGCACCAAAGGCAATGTCACTTTTCATGTTCACAGTATCAATTCTATTGGAAAAATTCCATCGATTACTATTGGAGGTTTTGAATTTCCTCTTCCTACTGTCAAGAAGAAATATGATATTCTTATTTTTGGGGACATGCATATCCCCGTTGAGGTAACCTAGTGTTATTCGAAGGTTCTCTAGTTTCATGTTATTTGAAATGAGTTTGTTAACAAGACCTAATCAACCTTGTTAGTGGATTCCTTTTGATGAGCATGAGATGGGTGAAGTTAGAAGGCACAACTTTCTATACCCTCCTTTACCTTCTATTATTTATATTAAATAAAGCAAATATAGTATTTTTCTATCTGTTTTCTGAATTATCCCTGCAATAAAAAATACTCCAAAAATAAAAGTTCTCCAAATGCCCTGAAAATTAAACATGACTTTTTCTAGAATATTTGAGAATATCTGGCACTGAGAACACATCAGGGGGAGCAAGCACCTGGCCATGAGGGTCCAGGGCACGCCCTACCCCTGGGTGCGCCCCCCTGCCTCGTGGGCCCATGGTGGCTCCCCTCCACTTATTCCAGCCACCACACACTCCTTCCTCCCAAAAAAATCACCAACCAGCTCAAGCACGAGTTCTAGCTCATCTTGCTGCCATTTTCGATCTCCAAGCTCAAAGCTCCATTCACAAAACTGCTTTGGGGGATTGTTCTTTGGTATGTGACTCCTCCAATGGTCCAATTAGTTTTTGTTCTGGTTCTTTATTCATTGCAAATTTTTGCTGCTTAGGTGACCTTGTTCTTGAGCTTGCATGTCAAATTTATATGGTCAAAATTTGTTTCAATGCATGATATAGTCTCTAGGCACTTGTAGGAGTAGTTGCTATCAATATTGTTGAGTTTGGTTCACTTTTATTTTGAGTTGCTAAAAATTTCAGAAAAAGATGAAGAGATTTTTAAGGGGCTCATCGAGCCGAAGCTCGAAGGATAAACAAAGTGAAGAGAACAAGAAGCCCAAGTATAATCTTCCTCGCACCGCGGAGGTTCGGCCGTGTGAATGGCCTTGTGATGATTTCTTGAGATACCCATACGTGGAGATGATATTGAGTTGCCTCCTTCTTATCTAGATTATGATGCTATGGTTCATCATCAGTTTGTTGAGAGGAACGATCAGTTCCTCCAGTACCGACTAATCTTTGACAGACGACGCACCTATCATGTCGCTCTCCCTGCTCCTACTTTCTTTGACTTTCAGGCAAAAGGGAGATATGTTATAACCAGGGAGGAGGCGACCGAGTACGAGAGGAGGGCGGAGGCAGCTCGCCTCCAAGCTGCAGCTCATCAGGCAATTGCCGCTGCATCTCAGTATGACCCCAGCTACAACTTTGGATATCCGCCAAGCCAACCGTGGCCATAGACCAACTTAGGCCAAAAGCCTAAGCTTGGGGGAGTACGTATCTCTCACCGACATTACATTCCTATTCACACACTCATGCTAGTTATCAGTGCTTATACTTTTTCATTGTATCATCCATGCTAGTTTATTTTCTTATTAAGCTTTCTTCTTGTGTGTTTGATAAACCTTATAAAAACAAAAAAATAGTTGTAGCTTTTAGTTAGTTTACTTTCCATGTCTGTAGTAGTAGTAACTAAAAAGAAAACCCAAAAAGATTTCTCGTTCTTCTTTTGCTTGTTGGGAGCTTTCCCGTGTAAATAGTTTTATTTCTTTTCTTTTCTTTGGGGGTCGAGAGGAGAAGACCATAATGAAAATGTCGAGTGTCTCTCATATGCATTATTGTTGATCTAACAAAGATCCCATATTACCTTGTCTTCTCTCTTGAATTGAATGCTTGTAGATTCTAGCTTAGTCCAATGCACATGCACTATTATTATTATCCACACTATTCGGTCGTGCAAGTGAAAGGCAATAATGATGATTATATGATGAACTTATTGAGAAGAGAAAATATGGTATGAACTCGACCTCTCTTGTTTTAGTAAATATGGTTAGTCCATCATTCCTGATTCAGACTATTATGAAAGAAACATGTTTGCAATGACAATTAGAGATTGTAGTTTCTTACGCCATGCTTAATTAGCTAGGAGTTTATAATAGTTTACCTTGCATGCCAACATGCTATTAAAATGGTTGTGATGTGGTATGATAGGGTGGTATCCTCCTTTGAACGATTCGAGTGGCTTGACTTGGCACATGTTCACACATGTAGTTGAAACAAAATCAACATAGCCTGTACGATATTTATGTTCATGGTGAATTATATCTACTCATGCTTGCATTCCATGTTGATTAATTTTAATGCATGTTCATGACTGTTCTCGCTCTCTAGCTGGTCGCTTCCCAGTCTTTTTCTAGCCTTCACTTGTACTAAGCGGGAATACTGCTTGTGCATCCAATTCCATAAACCCCAAAGTTGTTCCATATGAGTCCACCATGCCTACCTATATACGGTATCTACCTACCGTTCCAAGTATATTTGTATGTACCAAACTCTAAAGCTTCAAAATAAACATTCTGTTTTGTATGCTCAAACAGCTCATGTATCAACTAGGGTTGTTTGTATCTTCCATGCTAGGCGGGTTATTCTCAAGAGGAGTGGACTCCGATCCTCACTCACGAGAAAATGGCTGGTCACCGGGATGCCCAGTCCCATGCTTTATGCAAATCAAATCAAAATAACTGCAAACAAAACTCCCCCAGGTTTGTTGTTAGTTGGAGGCACCCGTTGTTTCGGGCAAGCCATGGATTGATGCTTGTTGGTGGTGGGGGAGTATAAACTTTACCATTCTGCTTGGGAACCGCCTATAATGTGTGTAGCATGGAAGATATCGAGATCTCCCGGTTGTTATGTTGAGAATGAAAGTATACCACTCAAAATATTATTCATATCTATTTCAAAACCGAGCTCTGGCACCTCTACAAGTCCCTGCTTCCCTCTGCGAAGGGCCTATCTATTTGCTTTTATGTTGAGTCATCATCCTCTTATTAAAAAGCACCAGTTGCAGAGCACCGCTGTCATTTGCATCCATTACTATTATTTTACATTGAGTATGACTTGACTGGATCTCTTTTACCATGAATTAAAATGTCTAGCCAGTCCTTGATCTTTAAAGGCACTCTGTATTTATGTTTTGCGGTCTCAGAAAGGGCTAGCAAGATACCATCTTGTTATATCATATCATGATTGTTTGGAGAAAGTGTTGTCATCCGAGACTTGTTATTATTGCTCGCTAGCTGACTATGCCATTGATATGAGTAAACATGAGACCTAAATGTTATTGCGAGTGTGGTTAGTTCATAATCTTTGCTGAAAACTTGAATGCTGGCTTTACATATTTACAACAAGAGCAAACATAGTTTGTACAAGTTTTTCTTTATCACTTTCAGTTTATCAACTGAATTGCTTGAGGACAACCAAAGGTTTAAGCTTGGGGAATTGATACGTCTATGTCGTATCTACTTTTCCAAACACTTTTGCCCTTGTTTTGGACTCTAACTTGTATGATTTGAATGGCGAATCAACCTGTGGTTGAGTTGGTTAGGTGGACAGTGGTATCCCCAACCCACCAGGGTTCAAATCCTAGTGCTCGCATTATTCCTGGATTTATTTCAGGATTTCCGGCGATACGCTTTCAGTGGGAGGAGACGTTCCCGTTGACGACGAGGCGCCTATGATGACTTCGTAAATCTGAAGATGATATGCTGGCTCAGTCTCTCGAAGGTGCTCATAGGGGTAGGGTGTGCGTGTGTGCGTTCATAGGGGTGAGTGTATGCGCGTGTATATGAGCGCTTGTGTCTGTACTGATGCTCAAAAAAAAACTTGCATGATTTGAATGGAACTAACCCGGACTGACGTTGTTTTCAGCGGAATTGTCATGGTGTTATTTTTGTGCAGAATAAAAGTTCTCGGAATGACCTAAAAATCAACGGAGATTATTTTTGGAATATATAAAAATACTGGAAGAATGATCCATGTCAGGGGGGCCACACCCTGTCCACGAGGGTGGGGGGTGCGCTCTACCCCCTGGGGACGCCCCCCTGCCTCGTGGGCCCCCTGATGCTCCACCAATGTCCACCTTGACTCCATATATTCACTTTCGGGGAGAAAAAATCTGACAGAAGGATTCATCGCGTTTTACGATACGGGGCCGCCACCAAGCCCTAAACTCTCTCGGGAGGGCTGATCTGGAGTCTGTTCGGGGCTCCAGAGAGGGGAATTCATCGCCATCGTCATCATCAACCTTCCTCCATCACCAATTTCATGATGCTCACCGCCGTGCGTGAGTAATTCCATCATAGGCTTGCTAGACGGTGATGGGTTGGATGAGATTTATCATGTAATTGAGTTCGTTTTGTTAGGGTTTGATCCCTAGTATCCACTATGTTCTGAGATTGATGTTGCTATGACTTTGCTATGCTTAATGCTTGTCACTAGGGCCTGAGTGCCATGATTTCAGATCTGAACCTATTATGTTTTCATCAATATATGAGAGGTCTTGATCCTATCTTGCAAGTCTATAGTCACCTATTATGTGTTATGATCCGTTAACCCCGAAGTGACAATAATCGGGACCGCTACCGGTGATTATCGTAGTTTGAGGAGTTCATGTATTCACTATATGTTAATGCTTTGGTCCGCTACTCTATTAAAAGGAGGCCTTAATATCCTTTAGTTTGCAATAGGACCCCGCTGCCACGGGAGGGTAGGACAAAAGATGTCATGCAAGTTCTTTTCCATAAGCACGTATGACTATATTCGGAATACATGCCTACATTACATTGGTGAACTGGAGCTAGTTCTATGTCACCCTATGTTATGACTGTTACATGATCGATCGCATCCGACATAATTCTCCATCACTATCCAATGCCTACGAGCTTTTCCTATATTGTTCTTCACTTATTTAGTTTTCCGTTGCTATTGTTACAATCACTACAAAACCCAAAAATATTACTTTTGCTACCGTTACCTTTTGCCACAGTTACCACTACTATCATATTACTTTGCTACTAAATACCTTGCTGCAGATATTAAGTTTCCAGGTGTGGTTGAATTGACAACTCAGCTGCTAATACTTGAGAATATTCTTTGGCTCCCCTTGTGTCGAATCAATAAATTTGGGTTGAATACTCTACCCTTGAAAACTGTTGCGATCCCCCATACTTGTGGGTTATCACCTACTTGATTTACTTTGATGAGTATAGGGGTTACAAGAGTTGTTCTACCACGAGATCGTAATGGCTAAACCCTAGATGTCTAGCCTATATGATTATGATTGTGATTGCCTCTACGGACTAAATCCTCCGGTTTATATAGACACTGGAGGGGACTAGGGTTTATACAGAGTTGGTTTACAGAGAAAGGAATCTTCATATCCGCACGCTAAGCTTGCCTTCCATGCCAAGGAGAGTCCCATCTAGACACAGGGAAAGTCTTCCGTCTTGTACCTCCACGCCCCATTAGTCCGGCCCATATCACATAGCCCAGACGCCCGAGGACCATAATCTTGGACTCCCTCACCAGGCGCGCCCTGGTGTCTTGTGCTCACTAGGGTGGCCCCCTCCGGTACTTATTGGCTCCAATACTCCTCATTTATTCCGTAAAAATTCTTTGTAAAGTTTCAGCTTGTTTGGAGTTGTGTAGAATAGGTAGCCTGACGTAGCTTTTCCAGGTCCAGATTTCCAGGTGCCAGAATTGCTTGGAGTTGTGTACACATGAGCAAAATGTTTCAACCGGACACATAGAAAGATAGGGGCTTATAGTTTCGCCTCCCAACATATTCACCTCAAGGGTGATGTCAACAATAATAACTCATGCTACACATATTCAACTGGACATACGTGCCTAGATCTTTCCTCACCACATGATGCTTGCCAAAGGAGAAAATAAAAAGGAATAGAGAGTAAAACTTTGACTCTTTGCATAAAAGTAAATACATAAAAGTAAAAGATAGGCCCTTCGCAGAGGGAAGCAGAGGTTGCCATGCACTTATTTGTTTGTATGCTCAACCCCTTAGTGCAAAAGAACATCATGTTGTATTGCCCCTTGTGATGGCGACCTTTATTATGCAGTCTGTCGCTTTTATTGTTCACCATCACAAGTTCGTACAATGCTCAATTTTGTGTTACACTAAATGATCTCACACTTTTAGAAGCAATTTTTATTTCCTTATTGCACCAATGACAACTTACTTGAGGGATCTTGCTCAATCCCTAGGTAGATATGGTGGACTCTTGAAAATAAGATTTGGGTTTAAGGGTTTTTGGTTGCACAAGTAGTATCTCTACTTAGTGTAGAATTTTTGGCTAGCAAAGATAGGGGGCAAGCACCACATGTTAAAGGATCTATGACAATATGACTTCTGTGTGAATATGAACAAACATAAATCATTACATTGTCTTCCTTGTCCAACGTCAACAATTTTGGCATATAATATTTTGATGGGGGCTCACAATCACAAAAGATTTCTAGGATAGTGTATTTATATGTGAATCTTCTCTTCCCTTATTAATTCTTTCATGAATTGCATCATTGACCAATGCTATGTTTGTCAATATCTAATAAAATTTTCTACTTATACTTTTCCTTATGTGGTGTCATCACCTACCATAAGATTAGCATATGATCTTTTTCATTTATTTCCTTTATTTTTATTTATTTCCTTTCTTTTTATTGCAACATGAAAATAAAGAAAGCAAAAGCTCAAACTAGACTTTATTATATATCTTGCACGCGATTACAAGGATAGATCACTAAGCAAACTCTCGAAAAGAAAGGATCGAACTAAACTTTTATTCATATAAAGCAAAAGATCGAACTAAAATAAGTAAAGGCAAAAGATAGTGGGGATGATACAATACCAGGGCACCTCCCCCAAGCTTGGCGGAAGCCAAGGGGAGTGCCCATACCCGATACTCAATTTTCTTTTGGTGATGAAGAAGGTGGTGGTTATGATGAAGCAGAGGAGACCCTATCCTTCAGGATCAAGAGATTCTCTAATCTATGAATGACGCTCCGGAGGAAGATGATGTGCTCTTGATGCAGAATATTTTCACGAGTGAGATATTTATTTTGCACAGGAACCACTTCAATGATTCAAAAGGCTTCTATCTCAGTCGGGGTAAGATGAACATAATAAGGTTTAAGGATATCTTCATCTTCCTCCTCAGCAGGCCAGGCTTGCTCAACCACCAGTGCTTGATCTCTGGTAGCCTCTTTGCTGTTGTCCCCTTTGATGGCTTCTACGGGCTCTTCTCTCTTCAGCTCGATCTTCATCAACCAAGCATCCTCTTCCACGTTGTTGGAGGAAGAAGAAGATATGATTCCCAACTCAACAAATCTGACCGAAAACAGCAAGAAAAGAGAACATAAGAATTCTCTGTGATATGATGGTCAATAAGTTCGGGCGGTATATAAAGATTTTTTTTATCTTGGGAGACAAGCAAACTATAGAAGAATGGAGTCCGGAAGGTACCCGAGGTGGGCACAACCCACCTGGGCGCACCTGGCCCAGGCGCGCCCTGGTGTCTTGTGCCCACCAGGGTACGCTTCCTGGTTGTTTCTTACTTTCCTAATTTTTGTTAAATTCCAAAACTGATAGAAAATATTTTTGCGGATTTTTCAGAGTCCGTTTACTTACCATATCACGTACCTCCTTATTTTCATGATTCTGGAGTGTTCCGTAAGGACTCTTTTATGTGTTCTTCCGGTGTCATAGTTTGGATAATATTGCTTTCAACATTAATGGGCATAACTGAGATATAATGTTTCATTCATTGCACATTAACAACCTTCAGGTTAGTACCTTAGACATTATTTATTTTGATAGCTCCAGATCTGGCTTGACGGTTTAGTACCGAACGGGTCAGAACACCCGGTTTATAACCAATATTTTATTATAATAGAGGAAAAACAGGAAAACAGATGTGAAAATATCCAAGGTTGAAAAAGCCTTTGATTAATACAGAAGGAAACTATTCATAAACAATAGCCATACCTGTATCCTTGACCTCCGGACCACCAGTTTATATGACTCGGGTGATGAGGTTGATAATCAAGTCTTTGCGAGAAGTTAATGCTTCTGAATACCTGATGATTATCATGCCCTGGCGGCTTGTTGTCAAATAGTCAAGCCGGTGAAAAGACCATGATTGACTATTTTAAAATTGAGACAACAAAAAACCAATAAGACCAATAATAGGTGGTAGAAAAAAATTAGCCTTGTAACTAAAGGTTGGGGGTTTTCTGATTCGAATACGATCAGTAAACCGGACCAAAGGGGTTAAGCTAAGATTCGAATACGATCATATAGCCCCCAGTGGCTTTGGCGTTGCACCGATCAAGAGGGTACCGACAGCTATGTTCTCTTTGGTTTGAATACGACCTATGTTTGAACAGGAAGCCCCCAAATGACCTTGAGAGGTTTTTAATGACCCTGATTCGAATACGATCCAAGTCGGACCCAAAAGGGGTTAAGCTGTGATTCGAATATGATCAAGAAGCCCCCTAGTGAGTTTAGCTTTGAGCCGATCAAGAGGGTTACGACAGCTATGTTCTCTTTGGTTCGAATACGACCTATGTTTGAACAGGAAGCCCCCAAGTGACCTTGATAGTTTTGATCTAGATTCGAATACGATCATAAGCTGGACCAAAAAAGGTTAGACTTGATTCAAATATGATCAGCTCCTTAATAGTCATTTGAAAATAGTAGTAAAAAACAGTAAAGATGTGTAATCTTTGAAAAGAAAAGAGACCGATGGTCCTTCTTTATTACTTATCATAGTATATACAACCTCAAAGTATGTACATGATGAGAGCCGGTGGCTCAGATGTAATATGGCCGAAGTTGAGCAATGTTCCACGGTTGGCGGGTCTCCTCTTCCGACTTACGTGAGTCTTTGTGCTCTCGAACATCAATGAGGTAATATGACCCGTTGTTTAAGTTCATGCTGACCACAAAGGGTCCTTCCCAAGGTGGGGATAGCTTGTGTGGATCTGACAGATCCTGGATGAGCCGGAGCACCAGGTCACCTTCTTGAAAAGTCCTAGACTTAACCCGGCGGCTGTGATAAAGGCGCAGGTCCTGTTGATAAATTGCTGATCGAGCCGCTGCTAAGTCTCTTTCCTCATCTAACAAGTCAAGTGCATCCTGTATGGCTTGTTCATTGTTAGCTTCAACATAAGCCGCCACACGGGGCGAGTCATGACGGATGTCACTAGGCAACACTGCTTCCGCTCCATAAACCATGAAGAAAGGTGTATAACCTATAGACCTGTTAGGGGTGGTGTTGATACTCCACAACACCGAGGGTAACTCCTCTACCCAACAACCCGGCGTTTGCTGCAAGGGAACCATAAGCCAGGGCTTGAGACCTTTTAAGATTTCCTGATTTGCTCTCTCAGCCTGACCATTGGATTGAGGATGGGCTACAGATGAAACATCAAGCCGGATATGCTCGCGCTGACAGAACTCCTCCATAGCCCCTTGGGATACATTAGTGACATTGTCAGTGATAATGCTGTGTGGAAAACCAAAACGGAAGATCACCTTTTTCATGACCTGAACCGCCGTGGCCGCATCACACTTACTCACTGGTTCTGCCTCAACCCACTTTGTGAATTTGTCAACTGCCACTAAAAGATGTGTCTTTTTATCCTTAGACCTTTTGAAAGGTCCAACCATGTCAAGCCCCCAGACCGCAAACGGCCAAGTGATTGGAATCATCCGCAGCTCTTGAGCCGGTGTAACGCCCCGAGACTGTTGTGAGGTGTCTTCCGGTTATTCGCTGTGTTGCCTTGTCATTTGCTTGCGTGTCATGCATTTCATATCATGTCATCCTGCCATCATGTCGTTTATTTTCTTAACTCAAATGAATAAATGGCATGGATCTTTGATCCATTTAAATCGAGGGAATTCACATGATGATTCTCTTTATAACATATCCACCCGATATTAGGGAGCTGTATTAAATATTCCATTTTCGGAATCACCCATGAACACACTTGCAAATAATCACATGCCTTTTCTCGCTTCAAGTTTGGTCCCCAAACTTTGCTTATATTCTTTCGGGAGCTCCACCAAATATCCAAACATTTTTGGACCTTCCTAACTCTCACTTCCTATTCGAACCATTTGAATTTAAATCAAATGAGTTTGAATTTAAACTTTCAAAAATGCCCACTCCATTTTTCTTGGAACATGCGCATTTTTGCGAGTCCGGGAAATTTATTCCCGTGCCCAAACTCTTTCTCTACCTTTTTCTTTTCTTCCCTTTTCTTCCTCTTTTTCTGTTGTTTTTGAATAGAGCAAATAGAGGGAGAGAAGAGCCCAGCCTCCCAGGTTGCCAGTCCTGCCATTTTGCCTTAAGGCCCAGCTAGCCCCCTCCTCTCTACTGGGCCTCCCTAGGCCCATTCTCGCGCCGGCCTACCTAGGCTACCCGCACCGAGGCCAGCCCGCACGCCCCCGTAACCCTATGCCTCGATCCCCCATCTCCCTCTCCCTCGATTCCTTCCCTAGCGCCGCCAGGAGAGGAGGCACCACGCTCGATCCCCATCTCCTTCGAACCTCCCCGTCTCCCACGATTCCATCTTCCTCTCGCTCTCTCCTCTCGATCCCTCCAGGCCTTGCAGCCTCTCTCACTCTCTCTCTCTCTCCCTCTCTCTCTCTCTCGGGCCACGGCGCTCGAGCTCCACCTCCTCGTCCCCATGCTCGCTACAGCAGAGCAGGAGCTCCGGCGCCCGCCGTCCTCCACGAGCAGCCAAGCCCCGCCATGGCCGCGCCCCTGCTGCTGAGGCCCTGCCGCCAAGTCCCTTCTGCGCCCTCAGGCGACCCCGCCATCCGACCGTCGCGCTATCATCTCCATCTTCCCGCGCCCTATGACCTTCACTGCTACCCAGAGCCATCACCTTCCTGCCTCCATGGACGGTCCCTCCGAGAACTTGGCAGGAACCGCGTCCTTCCACCCCGATGGCGCCCAAGGCCCCAGGTTGCCATGGCCTTTGCTGGTGTTAGCTGCTGCTCCACACACGCCCCTACTTGCTGCTTCGACTCCCTGCCTGAGCTCCGTTCTTCATCATGGACATGGGGTAGCTGCTGAACCTCCCCATGGATTTTTCCAACACCGTAAGTCAGACGCCAGGAGCACCTCAAGTTCGACTACCCGTAACAGCAAGTACCACTACGGCCGGAGACCTCGACGCCCGACGCCTAAAACGATGACCAAACCGGAAATAACGCCAAGTACTAGGTCAATGAGGACCGCCAAGTTCGTCTTCCGCCGTCTCCGAAATCGCCAAGTACCACGACGATACGAGAACAACTACGGTCGACGTGCATTTTGCCAAGTACCACTACCGTCGACCCTCGAAGACTCCGTGGACGTCAAGTTTCTCGCCGTGCCCCTGAACATCTACAGAAACTTGTGAGACTAAGAACATGAACGACTACTGTCGCCACCAGAACGTCTACTTCCCACAACGAACCGTGAACAACTACGTCCTCTACCATCGCCGAGTACCACTACTTCCCACGACGATCGTGAACGACTACACCGCTTGACCTGAACCGCTCCGATAACGCACGCTTCGAAGGTGCATGTATAACCCCAAGACGACCGCCCGTGAACAAATGCATCTGTGATGTATGAGATGCTCGTGCTTTCTCCGTGCTCGAATTGTCGGTGCACGTTGCCCCTCTTTTGCCTTGTCACCATCTTCAACTCATGGGACACCCGGTATCCGGGAGTGCCCCACCATCTTTTGTACGCATCCGCACACTTCTCCTTTGCATCAGTATCTCAATCGAATTACCGGAACCGGAAAGTTGCCGTGGCATCATTTTCGGATTCGTCGCCGTGGCACCCCTTTCGTTTCCGCCACGATGACAAATGCTTCATAATATGCTCTTGTTAACATTTTCATAAAACCTGCATAAAACTTGCACATGTCCTCCGCATCATGTTAACAACATTTAAAATGTTTAAAATTGTTGTTTGCATTAAATTACTAATGCATATGGGGATTTATCGGGTTTATTGTTTATTATATCCGGCCCAATTTAAATTGTTTAGATGGTATAGGTTTGTTATGTTTCACCTCTTCACATGCTTGACAACATTTAATATTGGTGAGTACATAACCGGGAGAGAACTAAATAATTGATGTGGTGTTTCATCAATATGCAACCCGTTGCATATTGAGCTCCACTTAATTTGTAGTTTTGGTTGTTGCACTTTGCCATGTCATGCATATTTAAACTAGACATGCATCATACTTGGTTGTCCATCATGCCATGCTTATGTGATGGTTGTTTACCATGTTGTTTGCTTTCTTTCCGGTGTTGCTTCTTCGGGTTAGTCCCGATAACGTCGCGTTGTGAGGATCCGTTCGACTTCGTCCGTTTGCCTTCTTCATGGACTCATTCTTCTTCCTTGCGGGATCTCAGGCAAGATGACCATACCCTCGAAATCACTTCTATCTTTGCTTGCTAGTTACTCGCTCTATTGCTATGCCTATGCTGCGATACCTACCACTTGCTGTATCATGCCTCCCATATTGACATGTCAAGCCTCTAACCCACCTTGTCCTAGAAAACCATTGTTTGGCTATGTTACCGCTTTTCTCAGCCCCTCTTATAGCGTTGTTAGTTTCAGGTGAAGATTGGAGTTTGTTCCATGTTGGAACATGGATATTGCTGGGGTATCACAATATATCTTATTTACTTTAATGCACCTATAAACTTGGTAAAGGGTGGAAGGCTCGGCCTTATGCCTGGTGTTTTGTTCCACTCTTGCCGCCCTAGTTTCCGTCATACCGGTGTTATGTTCCTTGATTTTGCGTTCCTTACACGGTTGGGTTATAATAGGAACCCCTTGACAGTTTGCCTTGAATAAAACTCCTCCAGCAAGGCCCAACATTGGTTTTACCATTTGCCACCTAGCCTTTTTCCCTTGGGTTCTGCAGATTCAATGGTCATCTTTATTTAAACCCCCGGGCCAGTGCTCCTCTGAGTGTTGGTCCAACCTGTCAGCTGCCGGTGGCCACCAGGGGCAACTCTGGGCTGGCCTACCGGAACCTTGGACAATCCGGTGTGCCCTGAGAACGAGATATGTGCAGCTCCTATTGGGATTTGTCGGCACATTCAAGTGGCTTTGCTAGTCTTGCTTTACCATTGTCGAAATGTCTTGTAACCGGATTCCGAGCCTGATCGGGTCTTCCTGGGAGAAGGAATATCCTTCGTTGACCGTGAGAGCTTGTGATGGGCTAAGTTGGGACACCCCTGTAGGGATTTGAACTTTCGAAAGTCGTGCCCGCGGTTATGGGAAGATGGGAATTTGTTAATGTCCGGTTGTAGAGAACTTGACACTTAACTTAATTAAAATGCATCAACCGCGTGTGTAACTGTGATGGTCTCTTTCCGGCGGAGTTCGGGAAGTGAACACGGTGTTGGAGTTATGCTTGACGTAGGTTGTTCTAGGATCACTTCTTGATCATAGATTCTCGAACGTGCTTTGCCTTCTCTTCTCGCTCTCTTTTGCATAAGTTAGCCACCATATATGCTAGTGCTTGCTGCAGCTCCACCTCACATACTTTTTCCCTACCGATAAGCTTAAATAGTCTTGATCACGAGGGTGTGAGATTGCTGAGTCCCCCGTGACTCACAGATACTTCCAAAAACCAGCTTTCAGGTGCCGATGATAGCTTGTAGGTGGCGCAACCAGGCTCAAGGAGGAGCTCATTGAAGTTCGTGTTCATTGTGTTGTTTCATTTCAGTTGATCAGTAGTGGAGCCCAGTTGGGGAGATCGGGGATCTGTAGCCATAGGGGTAGTCTTCTTTTATTTTGGTTCCGTAGTTGGACCTTGTTTGTATCTGGTTGATGTAATGTTATATTCATGTATTGTGTGAAGTGGCGATTGTAAGCCAACTCTCTACCTCTTTCTTATTCAGTACATGTGATGTGTAAAGATTACCCCTCTTGCGACATGCCTAC
Organism: Triticum urartu; assembly: GCF_003073215.2. NCBI lineage: Eukaryota > Viridiplantae > Streptophyta > Magnoliopsida > Poales > Poaceae > Triticum > Triticum urartu. Next base: position 313,917,481 of record NC_053026.1, on the reverse strand, counting down.
AATTCGGTTATGCCTCTAAGTCGTGCTCCGACACGTGGGAGATATAGCCGCATCGCGGGTGTTACAGCCGGCACATGTGCTCGTCGTGCGAATTTTTGACATCCATCACATCTACTGACCAGATCTTCTGCATCAGGGTGAGCCGTCTACCAGTAAAAACCATGACGAAAAGCTTTGGCCACCAGAGATTTTGACCCGGCGTGATGACCACAATCTCCTTCATGGATCTCACGAAGTATTTCTTGGCCTTCTTCAGGGGAAACACACAGCTGAAACGCTCCAGAGACGCTGCGATGGTATAGTTCTCCGTCAGAAATCATCATTGACTTAGACCGCCGGGTTATCTGTCGGGCCAGGGTCTCATCCGCTTGCAGCTCGCCTCGGGTCATGTAAGCTAAGAACGACACTGTCCAATCTGGTTTGATGTGAAGAGCCGCCACCAACTACGCCTCTGGGTTAGGAACGGCTAGATCTTCTTCTGTAGGTAACTTAACAGACGGGTTATGCAAAATATCCAAAAAGGTGTTAGGTGGCACCGGCTTACGCTGAGATCCCAACCAGCTTAAAGCATCAGCCGCTTCGTTCTTCCTACGGTCAATGTGCTCCACCTGATAACCTTTAAAATGCCCTGCAACAGCATCAACTTCACGGCGATAAGCCGCCATGAGAGGATCTTTGGAATCCCACTTGCCTGACACCTGTTGAGCTACCAAATCTGAGTCACCAAGACACCGGACCCGGCTCAGGCTCATCTCTTTAGCCATTCGAAGACCATGGAGCAATGCTTCATATTCCGCTGCGTTGTTAGTGCAAGGAAACATCAGCCGTAACACATAACAAAATTTGTCACCTCGAGGGGAGGTTAAAACAACTCCAGCCCCCGAGCCTTCCAACTGTCTGGACCCATCAAAGTGAATAGTCCAATACGTGTTGTCTGGTTTCTCCTCCGGCATCTGCATCTCTGTCCAGTCATTAATAAAGTCAACCAGTGCTTGAGACTTGATCGCAGTACGTGGTACATACTTCAACCCATGAGACCCAAGCTCAATGGCCCACTTGGCGACTCGTCCAGTGGCTTCTCTATTTTGAATGATGTCTCCCAAAGGAGCAGAGCTAACCACAGTGATTGGGTGATCTTGAGAGTAATGTTTAAGCTTCCAGCTCGCCATGAACACTCCATACACGAGCTTCTGCCAATGTTGATATCTTTGTTTAGATTCAATCAACACCTCACTGACGTAGTAAACTGGCCGTTGAAACGGATGTTCCTTGCAAACCTCCTTACGCTCCACCACAATTGCCACACTAACAGCTCGTGAGTTGGCGGCTACATATAACAATAGCGGCTCTTTCTCAACTGGAGCAGCATGGACCGGCGGCTCAGCAAGCTGTTTCTTCAGATCCTCAAAAGCAGAGTTCGCAACATTGCTCCAAATGAAATCATCCGTTTTCTTCATCATATGATATAAAGGCATCGCCTTCTCTCCTAACCGGCTTATGAACCGGCTCAAAGCAGCAACACGACCCGCCAGCCGTTGAACGGCATTGATGCATGTTGGTTTGGCCAGGGATGTGATTGCCTTAATCTTCTCCGGGTTAGCTTCAATACCTCGGTTGGACACCAAAAAACACAAGAGCTTGCCAGCTGGGACTCCAAAAACACACTTGGCCTGGTTAAGCATCATTTTGTAGACCCGGAGGTTATCAAAGGTCTCTTTCAGATCTGTGACTAAGGTTTCCTCTTTCCTGGACTTTACCACTATATCATCCACATAAGCATGAACATTACGCCCAATCTGATTGTGAAGGCAATTCTGCATACGCCGTTGATAAGTTGCCTGGGCACTCTTGAGCCCAAAGGGCATAGACACATAGCAGAAGGCTCCAAACGGAGTGATCAAAGTTGTCTTCTCCTGGTCCTTAACAGTCATCTTAATCTGATGATAACCTGAATAAGCATCCAGAAAACTCAAACGTGAGCAACCCGCCGTAGCATCGATGATCTGATCAATACGGGGGAGAGAAAAAGGGTCAGCCGGACAAGCCTTGTTTAAATCGGTGTAATCCACACACATACGCCAGGTGTCGTTCTTTTTGAGTACAAGCACCGGGTTGGCCAACCACTCTGGGTGAAAGACTTCCACAATGAACCCAGCCGCCAAGAGCCGGGCCACTTCTTCTCCAATGGCCTTGCGCCTTTCCTCGTTAAATCGTCAGAGAAATTGCCTGACCGGCTTAAACTTTGGATCAATATTAAGAGTGTGCTCAGCAAGTTCTCTCGGGACACCCGGCATGTCAGAAGGTTTCCATGCAAAGATGTCCCGGTTCTCACGGATGAACTCGATGAGCGCGCTTTCCTATTTTGGATCCAAGCCGGCACTGATGATGAACTGCTTGGATGAGTCGCCGGGCACAAAATCAACCGTCTTGGTGTCATCAGCTGACTTGAGTTTCAGCACCGGTTCATGCTCCGTTGTTGGCTTCTTTAAAGACGTCATGTCTTCCGGGTCAACATTATCTTTATAAAACTTTAGCTCCTCTGCTGCACAAACAGACTCAGGATATGCAGCATCTCCTTCTTCACCCTCCAGGGCTATTTTCCGGCTTCCATGTACTGTAATGGTGCCCTTACAACCCGACATCTTGAGTTGCAGATACACATAACACGGCCGAGCCATGAACTTGGCGTAAGCTGGCCGTCCAAACAAAGCATGATATGGGCTTTTGATCTTAACCACCTCAAAGGTTAACTTCTCTGCTCTGGAATCATATTCATCCCCAAAGGCTACTTCCAGTTCAATCTTGCCAACTGGGTATGCCGACTTGCCAGGTACCACACCGTGAAAAATAGTGTTGGATTGCTTAAGACTCTTATCAGTCAACCCCATCCGACGAAACGTCTCATAGTAGAGGATGTTGATGCTACTACCTCCATCCATGAGCACTTTAGTGAATTTATATCCACCAACCCGAGGCGCTACTACCAAGGCCAAGTGCCCGGATTATCAACCCGGGGAGGATGATCCTCTCTGCTCCACACAATAGGCTGTTCTGACCACCGTAAGTAATGCGGAATCGCCGGCTCAACAACATTGAAAACCCTCTTGTGAAGCTTTTGGTCCCTCTTGCACAAGCTAGTGGTAAATACATGATATTGCCCACTATTCAACTGTTTTGGGTTGCTCTAATATCCGGATTGCTGCTGATTACCTTTGCCGGGTTGTGGATTATAACCTCCTTGGTTACCCGCATGTCCCTAACCTTGAAAGCCGCCTCCACCTGAACCGGCCCGGGCCATGAAAGCCGCCTCAACTTGAACTGCCGCCAGGGCCGTGACTTCCATCAAATGCATTTGAGTTCTTAAATGCCTTCATGATTGTACAGTCCTTCCACAGATGGGTGGCTGGCTTCTCCTGGGTGTCGTGTCTTGGACAAGGTTCATTCAATAGTTGCTCAAGGGTGGGACCTGACCCGCCCGACCGAGGGGGTTGCCTACCCTTGCGCCATTGATTGTTGCCATGCGCATTGGTGTTAGCCACAAATTCATCAGCCTTACGTTTATTACCTCCTTGATTTGCCGGGTTATGCTGGTGACCCTTGCCGTTGCCGTTCTTCTTTCCCTTCCCTGTCTTTTCTTCATCAGACACAGGGTCCTTGGTACTATCAGAATCAGCATACTTGACGAGAGCCGCCATCAACTGGCCCATGTCATTGTAGTCACGTTTAAGCCGCCCTAGCTTCTGCTTCAGAGGTTCAAAACGGCAATTTTTCTCCAACATTAAGACTGCCGAGCCAGCATCCATCTTATCAGATGAATGAATTATCTCCTTGACCCGGCGCACCCAATGGGTTGTGGACTCACCTTCCTCTTGCTTACAATTAGTTAGGTCCATGATTGACATAGGTTGTTTGTATGTGTCCTTGAAGTTCTGAATGAAGCGGGCTTTTAACTCCGCCATGAGCCGATGGAATTGGGGGGAAACCCTTTTAGCCAAGTACAAGCTGTTCCATCCAACATCATAGTGAAATACTTAGCCATCGCCGTGTCGCTGACCTCCAACAGCTCCATAGCCATCTCATAACTCTCAATCCAGGCCCCAGGCTACAAGTCGGCCATGTAATTAGGCACCTTATGAGGCCCCTTGAAGTCCTTTGGCAAACTCTCATTACGTATGGCCGACACCAGACAAGGGACACCTCCGGTTCTCGTGGCCACTCCTGCCTCAACCGAGGTTGCTGGATAAGCCGGAAAAGTCTGATGAGCCGCCTGCTCCGCTGCCAGTCGAACCGCTCGCTCAGCCTCTTGTCGGATCCTCTCCTGATCTGCTAAGTTAAGGGCTCCAGCCTGTATCGGCTCATGCCTGCGCGGCCGGTTGCGGCGTTGAGCATTGCTCGACATATCAGCTGAGTCCATATGCCTACTGTAGCTTGGGCTCCGGCTCGGGCGAGGGGTTGAATGGATTCTGTCCCGATTGTAAGAGTACACATCCTGCTGCACCAGAGCTGTTTGAAGAATTTCTCTCACCCTTCGCGTTTCGATTGCCGCCGGAGAGTCGCCTTCCATCAGGAGAGCCGCCAAACGAGCTGACGCAGCAATGAGTTTTTCCAAGGGATTGGAGAAGTGACCCAATGGTGTTGGCACATAATGAGGCGGAGCGGTGTGTACACAAGGTGGTGCCATGGTGCGTGGCTGAACCGGTGCCCCGGGTGTCGTGACCCGATTTGCCTCCGGTGGGTTACTTGCCCTGGCCCTGGGTGTTTGAAAAAGGTTCCTAGGATCGAGTGTCAGAGGTAGACGTGACTGAGTTTTCTGGCGCCTTCTTCTCATGACCTCGTTTGACGCGTTCAGATCCACCGAGAGCCGAAAGGTCTCTGCTTGAAGCTGCTGAGCACGAGCGTCCAAAGTCGCCCGCTCTGCCGCCATCCTGACCTCTTCTGCTGCTAAATTTTCCTTAGCTTGTACCATCTCTTCACGTACGCGTGCCACCTCCGCGTCGTGCTGAACCTTATCCACCGGCTCCGCCATGGCAGTCAACAGAGCCGTCAACTTAAATGTGAGGTGATGCAACCTACGAACAGATGCCCGTTGATGATGTAGCGTCAGAACAGATGGTCGTCTCACCGCCATCCACTGACTCTTCAGAGTATTCACCGTCGTGGATGCAACCTACGAAGGCATGCTTCACGACAGATTGAACAGGGGTGGACCCCGCGCGCTGAGCCGTTTCGACGAGGTTGGTGTGGACGTCCGGCTCAGGGCCTGATTTGCCGATCCGGCCGATGAAGACATGAATTCCGCCGAAGGGGACCCAGTACCCGTACTCAATTGAGCCGGCCTTAGGGCCCCAGCCTTTGTCGTCGATGTGGAGCTTTCCGCGACGACTCTTGGTCATCTGGCCCACAACGTATCCCTTGAGCCCTTCGAAGTTACCCTTCAAGAACTCAAATCCATCGTGCGCTGGCCCCACGGTGGGCGCCAACTATCGTGGAATTGTCACGGCAGATGTCCTAGCAAAAGGACTTAGTCGTAGGGCCATCGCAACTAGGAAGCTTAAAGATGTTTTATACTAGTTCGCCCCCTTGCGATGAAGGTAAAAGCCTACGTCTAGTTGTGTTGATATTGTTGGGGTTTCGATCACCAAGAGGTTATTTCGCCGGCTTGGTTATCGATCTCTTGTTTCTTGCCCTAAGCCGCCACTGGGTCGTCCCCTTATATACATGGGTTGACGCCTGGCGGCCTACAGAGTCTCGGCCGGCTCATAAAGCGTGTCCGGCTCGGTGACTTCTTTTACATGTCTTTTCCTACAAGTCTTTCCATACATACGGTGGTTTATAATATTGGGCCTTAAGCCGCCTCTGGGCTTAGGCCTTCTATAAGCTTTAATAAACTATGGTCTTGATTGTTTTCTGGACTTCCTTTGTGACCCGTCATTGGGACTGACCCGACCCCTCCTGGGCGGGTCATAACTGATAGCTATATCCCCAACAAGACTGATAAACCTCTTCGATGACATAAGGTCCCTCCCACTTGGAGAGGAGTTTTCCTGCAAAGAATCCGAAACGAGAGTTGTACAAAAGAATATATTCTCCAACTTTGAACTCATGCTTTTGGAATCTTCTATCATGCCATCTTTTAACTTTTTCTTTAAAAAACTTGGCATTTTCATAAGCTTGGGTTCCCCATTCATCTAATGAGCTAATATCAATTAACCTCTTTTCACCGGCAAGTTTGAAATCATAGTTGAGTTCTTTGATTGCTCAATATGTTTTATGTTCTAACTCAAGAGGCAAATGAAAAGCTTTTCCATAAACCATTTTATAAGGAGACATACCCATAGGATTTTTATATGCTGTTCTATAAGCCCAAAGGGCATCATCTAATTTCTTAGACCAATTCTTCCGGGACCTATTGATAGTCTTCTGCAAGATTAGTTTTATTTCTCTATTTCTAAGTTCAACTTGACCACTAAACCGAGGATGATAAGGTGATGCAATTCTATGGTTAACATCATACTTGGTAAGCATTTTACGAAAAGCACCATGAATAAAGTGTGAGCCACCATCAGTCATTAAATATCTAGGGACTCCAAACCTTGGAAAAATAACTTCCTTAAGCATTTTAATAGAGGTTTTGTAATCAGCACTACTGGTTGGAATAGCTTCTACCCACTTAGTAACATAATAAACAACAACCAAAATATGTGTATGCCCATTAGAGGAAGGAAAAGGTCCCCTGTAATCAAATCCCCAAACACCAAATGGTTCAACAGCAAGTGAATAATTCATAGGCATTTATTGATGCTTACCGATATTACCTATTCTTCGACATTCATCACAAGATAAGACAAACTTACGAGCATCGTTGAAGAGAGTAGGACAATAAAATTCGGATTGCAATACCTTGTGAGCAGTTCTATTCCAGCATGATGCCCTCCATAAGCTTCGGAGTGACATTTCCATAGGATTTGTCCCTGTTCATGCTCAGGTACACAACGTCTAATAACACCATATACTCCTTCTTTATAAAGATGTGGGTCATCCCAAAAGTAATGTCTTAAATCATAGAAGATTTTTTTTCTTTTGTTGGTATGTAAAGCTAGGTGGTAAATATTTAGCAACAATGTAATTAGCATAGTCAGCATACCAAGGAGTGTTATGAGAAACGTTTATTGCAGCTAACTGCTCATCAGGAAAACTATCATTAATAGGTAGTGGGTCATCAAGCACATTTTCAAGCCTAGACAAGTTATCAGGTATGGGGTTCTCCGCTCCTTTTCTATTAGTGATATGTAAATCAAATTCTTGTAGCAAGAGAACCCATCGAATAAGTCTAGGTTTAGCATCTTTATTTTCCATAAGATATTTTATAGCAGCATGGTCGGTGTGAACAATTACTTTTGAATCAACAATGTAAGATCTAAATTTATCACGAGAAAACACCACAGCTAGGAATTCTTTTTCAGTAGTAGCATAATTTCATTGAGCAGTGTCTAGAGTTTTACTAGCATAATGAATAACATTCGGTTTCTTATCAACTCTTTGTCCTAGAACAACACCAACAGCATAGTCACTAGCATCACACATAATTTTAAAAGGCAAGTTCCAATCAGCTGGTTGAACAATAGGTGCAGAAATTAAGGCTTTCTTTAGTGTTTCGAAGGCTTCTAAACAATCATCATCAAAAACAAACGGAACATCCTTTTGCAAAAGGTTTGTAAGAGGCCTAGAAATTTTAGAAAAGTCTTTGATAAACCTCCTATAGAAACTAGCATGACCTAGGAAACTACGAATACCTTTGATATCTTTAGGACATGGCATTTTCTCGATTGCATCAAACATAGCTTTGTCCACTTCAAGACCTCTTTCAGAAATTTTATGGCCCAAAAGAATACCTTCATTAACCATAAAGTGGCACTTCTCCCAATTCAAGACAAGATTTGTTTGCTCGCATCTCTGCAAAACTCGATCAAGATTGCTTAAGAAATCATCAAAAGACTTCCCATAAACAGAGAATTCATCCATGAAAACCTCAATAATCTTTCCACAGAAGTCAGAGAATATAGCAGTCATACATATTTGAAATGTAGCAGGTGCATTGCATAAACCAAAAGGCATACGTCTATAAGCATAAGTTCCAAAGGGACAAGTGAAAGTGGTCTTTTCTTGATCAGGTTGAGAAACACGTATTTGTGAAAAACTAGAATATCCATCAAGAAAACAAAAATGTGTGTGCTTAGATAATCTTTCTATCATTTGATCGATAAAAGGCAGAGGGTAATGATCTTTTCTAGTTGCTTTGTTTAATTTTCTAAAATCAATTACCATTCTATAGCGTGTAACAATTCTTTGTGGAATAAGTTCATTCTTATCATTAGGAACAATAGTAATACCTACCTTCTTAGGGACACAATGGACATGACTTACCCATCTACTATCAGCTGTAGGATAGATTATACCTGCTTCCAGAAGTTTTAAGATTTCCGTTCTTACCACTTTCTTCATTTATGGATTTAACTGACATTGGTGATCAACAACGGGTTTATCATCAGGTTCCATATTAATCTTGTGATAAGATAGAGTGGGACTAATGCCCTTTAAATCATCAAGAGTATATCTAATAGCAGCTCGATGCTTCCTTAGAACTTTCAATAATCTTTCTTCTTCATGTTCTGAAAGGTTAGCACTAATAATAATAGGATATATCTTCTTTTCATTGAGATAAGCATATTTCAAAGTGTCTGGTAATTGTTTTAATTCAAACATAGGATCACCTTTAGGTGGAGGAGGACCTCCTAGAGTTTCAATAGGCAAATTGTGTTTAAGCAGAGGACGTTGTTCAAAGAAAATCTGATCTATTTCATTTCTTTCATGCATATGTAAATCATTTTCATGGTCTAGCAAATATTGTTCTAGTGGATCAATAGGAGACACAACAATAGAAGCAAGACCAATTATTTCATCCTTACCAGGCAGTTCTTTTTCAAGAAGCTTTCTACTAAACTTGGAAAAATTAAACTCATGAGACTCATCACCAAAACTAACACTGACGGTTTGTTTCTCACAGTCTATTTTAGCATTAACGATGTTCAAGAAAGGTCTACCAAAGATAATGGGGCAAAAGTCATCTTGCGGGGAACCAAGAACAAGAAAATCAGTAGGGTATTTCATTTTCCCACACAAGACTTCAACATCTCTAACAATCCCAATTGGTGATATAGTATCTATTTTAGCAAGTTTAATAGTAACATATATGTCTTCTATCTCTGCGGGTGCTATGTCATTCATAATTTCTTGATATATGGAATAAGGAATAGCACTCATGCTAGCACCTATGTCACATAAACCATGATAACAGTGATCTCCTATTTTAACAAAGACAACAGGCATGCCAACAATAGGTCTATGTTTATCCTTTTTATCAGGTTTGGCAATTCTAGCAGCTTCTTCACAGAAGTAAATAGCATGCCCATCTACATTTTCTTCCAAGAGATCCTTAACCATAGCAACACTAGGTTCTACTTTAATTTGTTCATCAGGTTTAGGTGTTCTAATATAACTTTTGTTGACCATAGTTGAAACTTTAGCATGTTCCTTTATCCTAACAGGGAAAGGTGGTTTCTCATTGTAAGTAGTAGGAACAACTGGATCAACATTATAAAGTATAGTTTCCTCTTTAGCTAGTACCGGATCTTTAATTTCTTCTTTAATAGGTGGGTGATATTTAAACAACCTCTCTTTAGGGAGATCAACATGAGTAGCAAATGATTCACAAAAGGAGGCTACTATCTCAGAGTCAAGTCCATATTTAGTGCTAAACTTTTGAAAAGCATCGGTATTCATAAAATATTTAACACGATCATACTTAACCTTAATACCCGACTCTTTACCTTCGTCGAGTTCCCAATCTTCAGAGTTGCGTTTAATTCTTTCCAAAAGATCCCACCGGGATTCAATAGTCTTCTTAATAAAAGAACCAGCACAAGAAGTATCAAGCATGGATCGATCATTATGAGAAAGCCAAGCATAAAAATCCTGGATAATAATTTCTCTTGAGAGCTCATGATTGGGGCATGAATATAACATTGACTTAAGCCTCCCCCAAGCTAGAGCGATACTTTCTCCTTCGTGAGGCCAAAAATAATATATATAATTCCGATCATGATGAACTAGATGCATGGGATAATTTTTTTCGTGGAACTCCAATTCCAAGATCCAATATCATGGCATAGCCTATGCCATGCCAATGCTTTTCCCTTCAAAGATAAAGGGAAACCCTTCTTCTTTACTTCATCTCCGGGTGAACCTGCAAGCTTAAACAATCCAAAAATTTGTTCCACATATATCAAGTGCATATGAGGATGTTCGATTCCATATCCTTCATAAGGATTAGCTAGCAGTTGTTCTATCATACCCGAAGGAATTTCATATTCAATATTTTCAGTAGGTGCAGTAGGTTGAGGGGTAGCTAATTGCGGTTCCGGTCGAGGTGAAGATACCATGGACAAGCCCCTCAAAGGATTATTTTCCATAGTAACAAGTGACAGTAAATTTCAGCATACTATATAAATGTTTCCTTACCAAAGACGCTTCACTCCCCGGCAACGGTGCTAGAAAATAGCCCTGATGACCCAAAGTATATGGGATCAATGTAGCTCTTTTCGATAAGTAAGAGTTTAGAACCCAAAGACAAGTGATTTTCAACAAGGTAATGTCTGCAAGTGCTAAAATTGTAAGTAACAGAGTAGTTTGATAGCAAGATAATTTGTAACGAGCAAGTAATGATAGTAGTAACAAAAGTGCAGCAAGGTAGCTCAATCCTTATGAGGCAAAGGACAGGCCAAATGTAACGCCCCGAGACCGATGTGCCAGGTGTCCTCCAGTTATTCGTTGTTGTTGCGTTGTCATTGCTTGCATGTCATGCATTGCATATCATGTCATCTTGTGCATTTCATTTGCATACATGTTCGTCTCATGCATCCGAGCATTTTCCCCGTTGTCCGTTTTGCAATCCGGCACTCCTATGTCACCCGGTGTTCCTTTCTACCTCTTTTCGTGTGCGGGTGTTAAACGTTTTCGGATTGGACCGGGACTTGTCATGCGGCCTTGGTTTACTACCGGTAGACCGCCTGTCAAGTTTCGTGCCATTTGGACTTCGTTCGATACTCCAACGGTTAACCGAGGGACCGAAAAGGCCTCGTGTGTGTTGCAGCCCAACACCCCTCCAAAGTGGCCCAAAACCCACCTAAACCTCTTCCATCATCTCGGTCGTTCGATCATGATCGTGTGGCCGAAAACCGCACCTCATTTGGAGCCTCCTAGCTCCCTCTACCTATAAATATGTGTGCCTCCCCGCATTTTTCGCGGTTGAAACCCTAGCCATCTTCTCCACCGCGCCGCCGGACATGTCCGTCTCACCGGAGGACGCGTCCATCCCGCCACCACGTCACTCTGGCCAATCCGGAGGCGACACGTCATCTCCACCGCCACTCCAGGCCAACCGCCGCGCGCCACCTGTCCTCCCCGCGCCTCCCAGCCGCGCGGCCCGCCCAGGCTCGGGGCGAGCCCGCGAAGCCCATCTTCCCCACCGCCAGACCCCGTGCGTGCGCCGCCACCTTGCGCCTCGGATCGCTCTGCGCCGTCGCCTCATCGCCTCCGCCCGTCTACGCCGGAACGCCACCGCAGTCCCGCGCCGGACCTGGATCCGGTCACCACCGAGCTCGCCGGAGTCCGCCCCTGTCGCCCTTTCGCTTCCCCGCTGCCGTCCAGGGGCACTTCTGCCTCGATCCGCCCAAGGGAGGAGCCCAGGTGTCGTCCGGTCCCAGATCCGGTGCTGCCCGCCGCGGTTCCGTCCATCCCCGTCGCCGGAGCCGAGCTCCCTCATGCCGTCGCCGCCGCCCGTCAAGGGGATCGGGAGGGCCCCGATCCGCCTTCGCCGTTGACCATGGCCCCGCGCTGGACCAGGCCCATCTTCCTCACCCCTCCACGTTCTGGGCCGAGCCCAGTGGTGAGCCCCACCCTCTATCCTTCGCCAAGGGCACCTTTTAGATATTCGACGCCCGCATGTTTTTTTTCCAAATCAACTAAGTCCTGAAATTTTCAGATTCATATGCCTCTGTTCATTAGCTCATAATTCATCACACGTTGCTCCATTTCGGGCGTGTAGCATATCAAAATGTTCGTCTCGACGAGTACATCATTCCGTCTCATTGCATCATTTTCATTTGAGCTCATCTTGATGCCCGAAATGCTGTTGGAAGAGGGTTGTGTGAGGAATTTGTCAGATCTGTTTCAGCAAATGGCATTTTTTCATTTTTGCCATGATTAATGTGTGCATGCTATGATCCTGAGCTCTACATGTGTTTTGTTATATGTCATGCCATCTTTACAGGGGTGTATGCCATGTATTTTTGTGATATTTGTGGTGACTAGCACAAGCTTGCTAAGTAGCGTAATGGTAATGCTGATTTCAGGGACTTAGAATTTCTCCAAGTCCTTGTTCTGATTTTGTCGTTATGCCATATGTTCATGTTGTTTCCTAGTGACCCGTGCCTCTTTTCAGGATAATCAGTAAGGATGTTTTATTAACATTGTGATGCACTATCCATTCATGTCTTTGTTTGCATTTATGGAGCACCCTAGCTTGAGTTAATCGAGCTCTACTTTTGCTATAAAATGATCCTGGCAGATTGTTGACATGTTTAGCGATTTTGCCGAGGATGTTGCTATTGATCCGTGCATGCTATGTTGTTGTTCTTGCCATGTATAGCTTCTATGCCATTTCTTCTTCATGGGTGTATGCTTAGTTTGTCATGCCATGCTTTGTAGTGAGTGCATCGAGCTTGTAAACATGCCTACTTGTTAACTGTTTTGCCATGCTCCAGTTTTTCACAAAGTCTGAATCTATTTGTGTTTTTGCCATGTTCACATGCTTGCAATTGTATTTTCTGATCCCTTTTGGCTCAAGGTCACTAAGGGACTTTTGTTAAGTGCTTTGAGTAGCTTCATGCCATGCCTTGCTTTGCCAAGTTAAGCTCCTGTAGCATGTAGTTTTCATGCTCTAAAGATTGCTTCCTGATGATAAATTCCAGACTTGTGTTGATTTCACTAAGTCTGAAACCTGTTATCATTTGCACTTTTTCCATGCTTGTTTGAGCTTGCTATTGAGTTAATTAGCCATAGCTCAGTGTTCATATTTTGTCAAGCATCATGAGTGGATCCCTGCCATGTATTTTGTTGCCATGTTTGAGTGCTGTAGCATATTTATCTTGATGCATTTAAGAGGCTACTTGCTGATTATCGCAGACCGGTGCCATATTTGTTTTGCTTGCCATTTCCAAACCGTGCATCCGTTTCCGGTGATCTTTATATCGATTTCAACCTAAATCATCTCCTCTTTCCAGTGGCACTCTTGGATTTCCAAGTTGAGGCCAGGTTCAATTATTCCTTTGCAAATCATGCATATGCATCACATGCCGCATCCCGCATATCATACCATGTTCATGTGTTGGTTCTTTACTATGTTGTGTGCTTCTTTCCGGTGTTGATTCTTCGGGTTGGTTCCGATAACGTCGCTTTTGTGAGGACCCGTTCGACTACGTCCGTTTGTCTTCTTCATGGACTCGTTCTTCTTCCTTGCGGGATTTCAAGCAAGATGACCATACCCTCGAAATCACTTCTATCTTTGCTTGCTAGATGCTCGCTCGTTTGCTATGCCTATGCTGCGACACCTACCACTTGCTTATCATGCCTCCCATATTGTTGAACCAAGCCTCTAACCCACCTTGTCCTAGCAAACCGTTGTTTGGCTATGTTACGGCTTTGCTCAGCCCCTCTTATAGCGTTGTTAGTTGCAGGTGAAGATTGAAGTTTGTTCCTTGTTTGGAACATGGAGATGTTGTTCCTTGATGGAACATGTTTACTTGTTGGGATATCACAATATCTCTTATCTAATTAATGCATCTATATAATTGGTAAAGGGTGGAAGGCTTGGCCTTATGCCTGGTGTTTTGTTCCACTCTTGCCGCCCTAGTTTCTGTCATATCGGTGTTATGTTCCCGGATTTTGCGTTCCTTATGCGGTTGGGTTATAATGGGAACCCCTTGACAGTTCGCCTTGATTAAAACTCCTCCAGCAATGCCCAACATTGGTTTTACCATTCGCCACCTAGCCTTTTCTTTCCCTTCGGTAGGCCTGCCCAAGGGTCATCTTTATTTTAACCCTCCCAGGCCAGTGCTCCTCTGAGTGTTGGTCCAAACTAGAGCCCTGTGCAGCGCCCCCTCGGGGAAACTCGAGGTTTGATTTTAGTTGTATGGAGCGCTCATCTGAGTGTGCCCTGAGAACGAGATATGTGCAGATCCTATCGGGATTTGTTAGCACATTCGGGCGGTGTCGCTGGACTTGTTTTACCATTGTCGAGGATGTCTTGTAACCTGGATGCCGAGCCTGATCGGATTGTCTTGGGAGAAGGAATATCCTTCGTTGACCGTGAGAGCTTGTGATGGGCTAAGTTGGGACACCCCTACAGGGATTTGAACTTTCGAAAGCCGTGCCCGTGGTTATGGGCAGATGGGAATTTGTTAATGTCCGGTTGTAGAAAACCTGAAGTTGACCTTAATTAAAATACATCAACCGCGTGTGTAACCGTGATGGTCTCTTCTCGGCGGAGTCCGGGAAGTGAACACGGTGTTGGAGTTATGCTTGACGTAGGTTGTTTTAGGATCACTTCTTGATCATAGTTCATCGACCGTGCTTTTGCCTTCTCTTCTCGCACTCTTTTGCGAATATGATTAGCCACCATATATGCTAGTCGATTGCTGCAGCTCCACCTCATACCTTTACCTTACCCATAAGCTTAAATAGTCTTGATCGCGAGGGTGTAAGATTGCTGAGTCCCCGTGACTCACAGATACTTCCAGAACTAGCTTGCAGGTGCCGATGATATCGTGCAGGTGACGCAACCAAGCTCAAGGAGGATCTTGAGGAAGATCTTGTTCTTTATGTTGTTTCGTTCTAGTTGATCAGTAGTGGAGCCCAGTCGGGACGATCGGGGATCTGTGTAGCATTTGGGGTAGTCTTCTTTTATTTTGGTTCCGTAGTCGGACCTGGATTGTAACTAGTTGATGTAATGCTTGTATTGTGTGAAGTGGCGAGTGTAAGCCAACTATGTATCTTTCCCTTGTGTATTACATGGGTTTGTGTGAAGATTACCTCACTTGTGACATTGCTTTCAATGCGGTTATGCCTCTAAGTCGTGATTTGACACGTGGGAGATATAGCCGCATCGAGGGCGTTACACCAAAACGATCTCTTAGAGTAAGCAAAGCGTTCTTAAGGGTACACGGGAATTTCATCTAGTCACTTTCATCATGTTGGTTCGATTTGTGTTCGCTACTTTGATAATTTGATATGTGGGTGTACCGGTGCTTAGGTGCTGTTCTTAATTGAACAACCATCCTACTTATGATTAACCCTCTCGCAAGCATCTGCAACTATGAGAAAAGTATTAAGAATAAATCCTAATCATAGCATTAAATTTCGGATCCAATCGGTCCCTTATGAAATAGCGCATAAACTAGGGTTTAAGCTTCTAGCACTCTCGCAACCCATCATCTAATAACTACTCCAAAGTGCATTCCCTTAGGCCCAAATAAGGTGAAGTGTCATGTAGTCGACGTTCACATGACACCACTAAGGGAATCACATCATACATACTATCAAAATATCGAACACATATCAAGTTCACATGATTACTTGCAACATGATTTCTCCCGTGACCTCAAGAACAAAAGTAACTACTCACAAATGATAATCATGCTCAAGATCAGAGGGGTATTAAATAGCATATTGGATC
>NC_053026.1:313885675-313900631 GCF_003073215.2 Triticum urartu | reverse complement strand
TTGAACCTGGCCTCAACTTGGAAATCCAAGAGTGCCACTGGAAAGGTGAGGTGATTTCGGTTGAAATTGATATAAAGATCACCGGAATCGGATGCACGGTTTGGAAATGGCAAGAAAAACAAATATGGCACCGGTCTGCGATAAACAGCAAGTAGCCATCTAAAAGCATCAAGATAAATATGCTACAGCACTCAAACATTACAAAAAAATACATGGCAGGGATCCACTCATAATGCTTGACAAAAGATGAACACTGAGCTACGACCAATTCATCCATTAACAGGTTCAAACAAGCATGGCAAAAGTGCAAATGATAACAGGTTTCAGACTTAGTGAAATTAACACAAGTCTGGAATTTAACATCAGGTAGCACACTTTGGAGCATGAAAACTATATGCTACAGGAACTTAACATGGCAAAGCAAGGCATGACATGAAGCTACTCAAAGCACTTAACAAAAGTCCCTTAGTGACCTTGAGCCAAAAGGGATCAGAAAATACAATTGCAAGCATGTGAACATGGCAAAAACATAATCAGATTACAGACTTAGTGAAAAACTGGAGCATGCAAATCTGTTAACGAGTAGGCATGTTCACGAGCTCGATGCACTCACTACAGAGCATGGCATGACAAACTAAGCATACACCCATCAAGAATACATGGCATAGAAGCTAGACATGGCAAGAACAACAACATAGCATGCACGGATCAAATACAACATCCTCGGCAAAATCGCTAACAAGTCAACAATCTGCCAGGATTCACGAAATAGCAAAAGTAGAGCTCGATTGACTCAAGCTAGGGTGCTCCATAAATGCAAACAAAGACATGGATGGATAGAGCACCACAATTAACAAATCATCCTTACTGATCATCCTCAAAAGAGGCACGGATCACTAGGAAACAACATGAACATATGGCATAATGACAAAATCAGGACAAGGACTTAGAAATTCTAAGTCCCTGAAATCAGCATTAACGAATGCACTACTTTGCAAGCTTGTGCTAGTCACCACACATATCACAAAAATACATGGTAAGCACCTCTGTAAAGATGGCATGGCATATAACAAAACTCATGTAGAGCTCAGGAGCATATCATGCACACATTAATCATGGCAAAAATGACAAATATATTTGATGAAACAGATCTGACAATTTTATCACATAGCCCTCTTCCAACAGCATTTCGGGCATCAAATGAGCTCAAATGAAAATGATGCAATGAGATGAAATGATGTACTCTGGAGACGAACATTTTGATATGCTACACGCGCAAATAGGAGCTACGGACGCGGAGTTACGACATGATGAAAAACGCAAAACAACTAGGGTTTCGGGGAATAAAAGTCAACCGAGATTTGTTAGATCTAGATCCAGCCGGGCGCGGATCCCGAGTTTCGCCGGCCGGAGTTCGTCGGGGGGGCGCCGGAGTCGAGGGAGAAGACCGGAGCGGCGCCGGAGGACGCCGGCGACGGAGGTGGCCGCGATGAGCGATTGGAGGGGAGCGCCTGCGCGGACGTGTCCGGCCTGGTTCGGACGCGTCCGGCGGCGGAGAGGGAGCGGGGCTAGGGTTCATCCGCGAGATTTTTGGATGGGGTACTATATATAGAGGTAGAGGGGGCTAGGAAGCTCCAAATGAGGTGCGGTTTTCAGCCACGCGATCGTCATCGAACGACAGAGGTGATGGAGAGGGTTTAGCTGGGTTTTGGGCCACTTTGAGGGGTGTTGGGCTGCAACACACACGAGGCCTTCTCGGTCCCTCGGTTAACCGTTGGAGTATCAAACGAAGTCCAAATGGTACGAAACTTGACAGGCGGTCTACCGGTAGTAAACCAAGGCCGCTTGGCAAGTCTCGGTCCAATCCGGAAATGTTTAACCCCCACACACGAAAAGAGGTAGAAAGGACCACCGGAGGAGATAGGAGCGCCGGAATGCAAAACGGACAACGGGGAAAATGCTCGGATGCATGAGACGAACACGTATGCAAATGCAATGCACATGATGACATGATATGAGATGCATGACAAAGGCAACAACACACGGAGACAAAAACCCGAACCCGAGGAAAATAAAATAACTTAGGCCGGAAACGGCAAGAGTTGGGATACATATAAGGTAAATTACATCTGGGGTGTTACAGTAATGTTCAGGAAAATAATGATTTGAGGGGAGAATACAGGATAGAAGGTCAGATGTGGGTCCCTCGTGTCAACGGTCAAACAAAATGTGTTGGTTTAAGCTGCCTCGTCAGCACGGACGTGTGGGCCAACCCTGTCATAAATGGGTTTAAACTAACCTAATCGGTAGGTAGTAGTTTTTGGCGTGGATTAAGAAATTTTGGGTATGTTTTTGCTATTTTTTGTACAATAGATTCTTCCTAGGGCTGGTTGAAAGTGGTAGTTTTTTGTTAAATACTCTACATATTGTAAGTAGGAGTGAAAGTTAAGCTTTGGAACCCAATAAGCAAGGCTAGTTACATAGTGCATATGTGTACATGATTGAAAGTAAATATCAACCATGAGTGACTAATATCTTGATGGAAAACTCGAAACTATGGAATACTAGGAATTTTTTTTTGCATGGTTGGAAATACTAGCAATGTTCATGTGCGTTGCAACGAATCATAATTAGAATAATACTTATTCACAAACTTGATACAAAACACTCTAATTTTGATATACATATATCACTAGAGATATATTATGTTTCAATTAGAATATATTCCTTGGGCTGTTTTGGTGAGGTCAGGGAGGGATGTGGTTGGTTTTAAGATACTAATTATGGGTTTTTCTGCAAATTGGTAGACAAGTGGGATGTTGGTGAGAAAAGGCAACAACTTACCTCACAGTCGTTAGATGTAGATCTAATGGTCACAACGACGATGGCAGACACACCATCATCACCAACTTAGTCTTCTGTAGGAGTACTAGCAAGATCCGTGCATTGCACGGAACATCAAGATGCATTGACCCATGCGGGAGTAATCCCATGTGTAAAAACTAATGATATCTCGAGAAATATGAGATAAGGTGAAGAGGAGTGGGGTGTGGTGGTGGTTGGTGGTCGGACTGAGCGGAGGCATGGGGATTGACGACGCCGGCAGCGGCCACCAGGCCAGTTTGTTCCAGAGGCTTCCTTTCTTAATTGCTCAACAATGAGGTTTGTTGGAGATAAGGATGAACGAGGGAAGGCCTTGTCTGCAAATGTGGAGAGGGGTGCGGGTATCTTTTAGTTTAATTTCCATCCGTCAGATATAGATCGGACGGTCTATATTGCAAGATGGCACACGTACCATCATCACCAACTCGGTTTTTTATAAGAGAAGAAATATAAGTATGGAGATACAAACGTATTATCGATACTGTTTCCGTAAACTAGCATCTACATTCTATTCAACGCCTCAGCATGTGAGGCCTTAGCACAATGACTTCTCGACTGTGTAAAACAAAGGTTTTCCCGTCGCCGATAAGGAGGGGGTGACGGCGGCGCGCTTTTTGGCTTGCTCTAGTCCTAGTAGTCATACTAGGTGGTCTAAGCACGTGTAGATTTATTCTTTTTCACGTCTTGTGTTCGCCATACTCCACCCTTGTTGAGCGTGTTTGCGAGAGAGAGAGAGTGTGCGGTGTGTGATATGTCTAGAGACTGAGGCAATGATAACAGATTCTTTGTGTCTATGTGTGTGGAGGATAGAGAGAGACATGTACATGGGGCTTTGTGTTGTGTAACATGGAGACACATATACATAATTAGAGAGTGAGTGTGTGAGATACACATGCGGACATGGGAGAGAGATGAGGATCCAGATTAATGGGTGTTTGTGCGTGTCTGTGTGTGTTTGTGCGCGCGTTTGTGTGTGAGAGGGAGTGTGTGTATGTGGAGTAGAGAGACCACTAATGATGTAAACCTAGTATAAGGGAAGGGGGAATGGTGTGACATGTGTAGTAGGGATAGCATGGGTGCGGGGGGGGAGCAGACTATTTGGAAGAGACATCGATGTGTGTGTGGGAGAGGGGTGTGAGAGCGAGAGAGAGAGAGAGAGAGAGAGAGAGAGAAGCGAGGAGAGAGGAGAGGAAGGAGAGGGGGCGTTTGTGTCCATAAATGGCGTATAGATAGGGAGACAATGTTGATGTTGTTCGAAATTGGCCTATGTACGGAGACGCAAGGGAAGCGAGTCATCGTGTGTGTGATAGGGACTTCATGAGAGATCTAGAATAGATGGTGTAGAGAACAATGTGCGAGATCGAGAACGATGATACATTAGGGAGCTATGGAAAGAGTCATGACATATATGTATACAGGGAGGAGCTGGGGCGGGTCCGCATGTGGGAGAGATAGAAAGAGGAGAGTGGTGCACAAGGAGACAAAGTGTGCTTGTTTTGCAGTGGGGGTGGTGTGTGAGGTGAGTGTGCGAGAACCACATAACTAGGGAGATAGACGTTTGGGGGCGACGTTTTGTGTGTATGGGAAAGATACACTCTACATAGTGCGTGTGCTTGGGAAAGAGAGATGCCGGGAGACCTAGCTAGAGAGTGGGGGAAGAGATGTGTGCATGCCCAAGAGACAAAGTGATAGAGACCTATATTGGGGTCCGGACTTTAGAAGAGAGAGGGGTGTTAATGTGCTCGTGTGTTGGTGTTTGGGGGAGAGAACGACTTCTCTGTGTGTGGGGGGCGACGAGGGGGGGGGGGCTTCAGATAAAGAGTGAGGTGTCTATATTTGAGGGACTTTAGCGTAATTGAGATATACATGGTCAATAGTGTGTGCACTCAAGGTTGATCAATTTGTTTCACAGTTTGGACTATGAGATAACGATACTTTTGAACATGCGTGATATACTTTGATGTACCAGAATTACAAACCTAAGATTGGAATTTTGGAATTCGACTCCATCATTAGCTTTTGTAATTCATTTAAACGGAGGTACATTTTTAAGCCGGGATTTCGTGATTTCAAATTCATATATCAAACCTAGAGATATACACATACGGGCATGTTCAAACTTTATAATCATCCACTTTATTCATACACATACACATTTTTGCTTTTGTCATCATATTTAGGATAAACACATTTGGAATTTCATTTGAATTGGACCATATGATGGTATTTGCTTGTAGTAGCTCAATGATCCATATTTGAATTGAATGGACAATCTAAGTTTCGAGTTGGAGACATTGATTTTCAAAACTTGCACTTTTTTTGCGTGCAAAACAAACAAATTCTCGGCCATGATATCATAGTCGGCCGTACAAGAGCAGAATATAATTTCAGGCGCCAAAAGCTTTCAAACTTCCCGCTCACATCGAAATATCTCGCGCCGAAAGTTTAGCCCTGCGATATTCCTGTTTTACCCCTGCCACATGAATGGAAAAGGGCTGCTTTGGTAACTCCATTGTTTTCCCCTCTTTGCCCCCAACATTCTTCCCCAGAGCCCCTCCCCTTCCCCTCCCCGACCCCCCCAACCACGGCAAGCCACCGAATCTAGTCCTCCGCCGCAGCGGTGGACCTCACACCCCGACGGATCTACCTTCCGCACCTTGGAACCCCCAACTGCCAACTCACCACTTCACCGGAGCCGCTTCAGCGACTGGCTTGTCCACCGCTCCAGATCTCCTTGACCGCCATCATGGTCCACCGCACCGGATCTGCTTAACCGGCGCCCTCGTCCACCACAGCGTAGGCCCTTCACTGACTCCCTCGTCCGCCCCTTCGCTGGCCCTTCATACAAGCCCTCGTCGCCGCAACAGATCCGCCTCACCGAAAGCACTGTACAACGCGCCCGCCGAAGCCTTCGTCCACTGCACCGGACCCGCTCCACGGACCATATTCAACTCCACCGGCCCTGCTTTACCGACGCCGCAGCCTCATCAGGTTATTTCGATTTGTACTCCTTCGGTTTTTCTCTTTATCGTGCAACTGTTCACTTACCACAGATGAGCTTTCTTGTATGTCGACAGGCGCCGCAACCATAGCACCGGAGCCGCTTCAGCGACGGCGACAGCCGGCCCAAACTCAACCGCAACACGAGCACCATCGACGATCCTTAGCTATCAAGTATGACAACGATACCCATACGCCGCCGAGAATCAGGTACTATTATCCAACGGCCGGCGCCTACGTTCACTTTCTAGCATAAGCACCGCACCTTTGAATTTCTTCAGGGCATCATTCAGTTTTTCATGAGACGCGTTATTCTGCTTGCACCTGTAGGGCCATACTTCTGGCAGTGAACATGTTACATGTGCTAAATTACATACCAGTGCACATATAGTTAATATGCTTTAGTTTTGTCCTAAGTATTACTGTACTTCCTAGATATCACTGCCTACTATTTTACTTCTTGCATGCTATATTTATGATAATGGTGTTGTTCTGATGCCACTGTTGGTTCCATCAGACTGCTTCATGTTCTCTATGCTTAATTACACATCAGCAAACTAGCATGTGGTTCCGCTGCTTTTTGTTCGTTTTACCCTACATTTTCTGATGCTAGCTATTACATCACTACTCCGAGCCTCTGTTCATTACTTTTTTGTGTTCTTGATCTTCCCAAGTTGCATGACTAATTTGATGCTTCTATTAATTATGGAGCTGCCAACCCCATCAAGCAAAATATTTGTTCTTTTGGGGCTAGCACCTCGAACAAGCATAAAAATAGAGGGAAGCAGATATATTGTCGTGTATGCACACACCCTTCTTTCATTAGTATAGATGAACCATTGATGATCAATTCGAACCAGTGTAAGCGATTAAAATTAATTTTACCTAAATAGAGGGTGCAGAATAAACTACAACAAGTAGATTTGCAACCACGGGATGTCGACGATATCTTCAAAGAACATTGCAACAGCAGCGAGGCTTCACAGCAAGATATGGTAAGCCAATGTGTTTTAGTACATGTGAAATATAATGCGTGTGGGATGCTTTCTTGGCATGTGCTCTCAACCTGTAATCCTACAGAATAACAAATAGTTGAGTTGTCTGCTTTGCTGTATTGCTTGATTCGAATTCTAGTTTGTTACTTGTTACGCTATACCTGAGTTGGCCAATATGTCAGCAGTTCCTCCTCTACTATCGTAAAGAAATGCATGCGTAGTTCATTTGAGTCCTTAACTTTTCCTCTGAACTTCATCACAAGACTGTCTTCATAGTTTATACGAGGCCACACTGTTAAGAGCTTTCTTAGATTATTTCAACTACTTAGATGCCTTGGCAACTTAAATATAGCGGTGGTACACTCCCTTTGAACTAGGGTTGTCAGCTGGGTCCCGTTTAATCCCGATTAAAGTCCACTAGTGGTATGATAGTTCAAAAGAGTTTTTGTTTTTTGTGGAAAATGAACCAGGGAGCTAGCAAAAACTAACTAAACGAGACTGGCGGATGTCGTTTATTTGCCACTTACATCCCTAGTTTCATCTTACCATTTGAATTTCTTTTCGGCCGATGCTGCTTCGAACCATTTAAATATAGCTTGCCATGCTCGGCAATAATTCGTATGTCGTTTACCATGTAAGCTTACTGCCTGGATCATGCGATAACTATCTCTTACTTATGTCCAGCGGAAACCTTTCAGGATGCCGTTCACACTAGGACACAATGTACAACCCCAGAATCTATTTGTGGAAGCAGTGCGCCATCCATGTTACCAGATGGTAGCAGTTCAGAGGCAACACCGCCGGAGAGCAGTCTGAGCACATATATTATAGTTCTTGAGGCTCTACTAGAGGCAGAAAGAGATGGTGTGGCTGCCATGAATGAGGTAATCTCGATCTTGAAGCTGGAAATTATGCAATTAGCTGCACGCATTATGCAAGCAACCCAAGAATTGGAGGAAGTAAGAATGTTGCATTTGAAGACGGAGGAGGTCCTGCTGCTTCTGCTATCTGAAGCCCAGGGTAATCCCAGTTCTTCTTTAGATAGCAGTTGAAATTGTCATTAGATTATTGTACTTGCATGTTGTGTCATGTCTCTGAATGGATTATGTTGTAAGACCCCCTATGTTGTCCATGTGTTGTAATGATCCGAATTTTTTAGGCGAGGTAATCCTCAGTACTTGTATGATTGACATAAGGTGAACTGTTTTTCGTGTGAGCATATTGTATTGGATGAAATAACTGTTTGACTCAAAGTGTATCCAACCTACTGAATTCGAAGATCACGACATTTCTAAATCATAATCATATATAAAGGTGGAATAAATCTTTGTTGTGGTTTTGAAGAAATAAATAACAAAACATAGAATTATCTGTGGATATTCGTAATCGAATAAAAATTGGATTTGGATTTAGTTGCCAGGGCCCAGGGCAAACGTGAATGCTAATTCTCCCAAGTTTTGAACGAAGCGGCTAAACACCCACTATCATTTGTGGGCTGCCCGAAGCAAGTGTTTGCGAGATGGAAATTACTGTCTACCCCTGACACTTGACATCCTTATCGACCGGATTTACACTGCTGTCGATAGGGGTAGACTAGTAACTTCAATCAGACGTGACACGACGGCCTCTGAGCCCATTCAGACACGGTGGGCGCCAAACATGGGCGGCAAAACACATTTGATTCAAGCTCGTCCGAAAGACATGTGTCTCTCCTCCATTTCCCCATTCATACCGGTGGGCGGCAAAACAAACTCTCCTCGTCCGAAATCGATGTAGGCTATATTTTAAATAGGGGCAGATGTGTAACTTCCATCAGACGTGACACAACCGCCCTACCTGTCAGCCCCGTTCATACACCATGGGCGCCAACCGTGGGCGGCAAAACACCCTCTCCTCGCCCGAAATCATTACCGGCAAATATTTGGGAGATGCGAGATTACCGTCCTATCCCCAACCGACGTGATGTCCGAAATTTTAAACGGGGGATAAGTTCGTAACTTTCCCACATTTCAGACAAGCGCGTCCCAAAGTTTGAGATCCCCCTCCCCCTCCATTTCCCCATTCATACACCGTCGGCGCCACGACAACCTCCCCACTGCGGCCAGCCTCCTCCGTCCGCCACCCCATCCTCCACCTTGCGGAGCCGCTACCCCTACCCCTGTCGTCCACTGCAAGAGATGGACGTCTCTCATCCACGGCCGGACCAGGATCCTTTCATCCTCGTCTCGCTTCATCGGCGCGTCGTCCACCTTTGCCGTTGCCGCTCCTACGACCGCCTCGTCCACGACAATATTATCCCCCGACCCGGCCTGCCATCTAAAGTCTTCTTCCCCGCGCCGACAGCCATCGCACCCGCAGCACCCTCAACGTATCAGCAGGGGCCTACACGGCGTCGCAAGAGAGGTGGTACTCTTCCATATGTGCTTAAGTTATTGATCTCACCCGGAAAATAGATCTTAAATTGTTTACTGTACTTTTCTTGTCCGTACCAAATCGTAGTGGCTAGTTGAATGCAAACATTGGTTGCGAAGTAGCTTTGTCCGGTTTGCACCTTCAGATCGCCATGTCACGGTCACTATACTCGTAAAGCTTATGGTTTCCCCCCTTTATATTCACTACCATCATCGTAGGTGCTTCCCTGCTTCGTGTCGTGCTAGCACTGCTCCTCAAGACCTCAACCCATCAAGCGAAACAACATGCCACTCATAATTCCAAAGCTTACGTGTTGAAATACGAATCTGATATGATGCTCATATTACTAAAACAGAGAACGTTTAATTGGTCACCTAATGTTCCTATATTCGTTTCGAAAAGCATGTGCGCCACCCACTGGTCCAGCTAGTTCCACTTTCCTGATTTTACTCTTGATGCTTAGGGTTTTCCCCTTTTATCTACTCTACTATGATCTGCGTAGGTGCTTTCTGTCATACTAGCATTACTCCACCCTTCAAGCTAAACAACACAACACTCAAAATTCCAAAGCTTAGTTGTTCAAATATGATTGTGATATGATACTGATATTAGTTAATAGACACATTTAATTGGTTAGCTAAAGGTCCCACTTGAGTTTCCAAATGCATGTCGCGACATATAGAGAGACAGCAGAATTGCATTTCTTTGTCACTTGTTGACTGTACTTTCTTGTCCATACCAAATCTTAGTTGTTATTTCAAAGCAAACATCGGTTGCTAACTACCCTTTGCACGGTTTGCAGCTTCAGATCTGCCATCCCACTGCCACGGTCAACACTATACTCATCATGCTTACGGTTTCCCCATTTTATGATGACCACGATCAGCCTACGTGGTTCGTGTCGTAATAGCA
Organism: Triticum urartu; assembly: GCF_003073215.2. Lineage (NCBI taxonomy): Eukaryota > Viridiplantae > Streptophyta > Magnoliopsida > Poales > Poaceae > Triticum > Triticum urartu. The sequence goes on along the minus strand of NC_053026.1, from coordinate 313,890,429 downwards.
CTGCTCCACCCATCGAGCTAAACAAGCTTAGTTGTACAAATTCAAATCTGATATTATGCTGATATTAGTAAAACTGAGAGATGTTTAATTGGTCAGCTAAATGTTCCTACTTTAGTTTCGAAATGCATGTGAGCCACATATGGAGAGACCGGAAGGAATAGTATTTCTCTGTGCGCTCTGGTTCATCATGGGTGGCCAACCGACATTGTATAGAAAGACTTGTAATATCTTCAATCTGCTTGCTCTTCTGCTCTTCTTTAAGATGATCCTCTTCTCTTGCGGTCGACTGGTCAGGTCGAGTTATTCTCCCTTAGTATATTTTGAATCTGTCAGGTCAGGTCGACTTGTTCTTCTTTACTATATGTTGAAGCTGTCATCTGCGAAGTATCATCACTTCTGGAGCTCTCATATTTTGAGTAGTAGGCCACATTATATTAATGCACACACCAAATTACAGCATGCATGGCACCTCTTAGAAGAATTGCAGAGATAGCACAAAGGGGTTTACAGGGAGGAAGTATTGGATTAGAATCACTTCTGCATTACAAAGATAATCTCACTTGTTTTTATGTTTTCATGCATGTCAGGTATTGAACATTATCAAAATGAATATGAGAATGGGCGCACGAGAGGAATATTGCGGAAGATCCACTGGCTAACAAACTTGGCATGGTGGAGGATGGCCTATCTTATTCACCCATCAAGGTGCATGCTCTAACTTGGCAAGGTTGTATTGGTCGCACATATTTTGCATCTGACCTCTTGCATTACTTCTACTTTGTTACACCATCTGCTTAGTTTAAGCATCATATATGAGTATATGCCATACCTATCCATTTTCTGTACCTATTCCATGTGTCGTCATACTATGTTTTTCCAGTCAAATGTTGTTCTTTCGTAATAGATGTCCAAAAGGAAGAGGGTGAGTTGCAGATCCTCAAGGAGTACAAACTAGGTATTTGGAAAAGGTAGTGATACCTGTTAAATCAGATAGATCAGCAGCCACAGAAAACACAGGCCCAACTGTAACAGACTTTACCCCTACTCCAGTGGCCAAACCCCTATTAGAACTGCTGAGCCCAGCGTCAGGTACTGTCTATGATATCAATTCAAAATTTGAACTCCTAAATTTCTGCATGTGCCTTACCTTCTCTCTTGTATGAAAACTAATTTCAGATGAATCTCCTTGCTCAAAGGATCATAGGATCTCACGACAATACTGGGCTCTGCATTGCTCTTGTCAGTACCTCTTGCCCTTTGTCAGCATACTTACACTCATTGCTGTTTGATTATGTAGCATCACTGTAAATGTTCGCTTCTTTATCCTCCCTTTGCTTGAAATTATAAGATCTATATTTACTCTTAGATAAATGTAGAATTAACACAATGGTTATGAAGTTTTGGATTGCTCATGTAAGTACCTGTTGTCATGTACTCCCTCTGTATCGAATTAATTGTTGATCAATTGGATGTATTTAGAACTTAATAGTGCTAGATACATCCATTTGAGCGACAAGTAATAACGGACGGTGGTGGTATTACTGTACATGCATCGCGAGATAGTTGATTGTCTAGCATTACTCTGCATCTTATCTGCCCTGCCCTCCACTTTCTCCAAATTATCATATCTACATTTACTCTTACCAAAATGTTGAATAAAGCCAATGCCACTGCACACGTTGATGTATGCATTCCTCTTGTCAGTACCTTTTGCCTTGTAACGTTGTACTTAATTAATTGCTATTTGATTATGTATCACCTGAGCTTCATTATCCTCTATTTCTTCCAATATTATTTGATCTATATTTACTCTTTGCAAAATGTAGAATAATGGCAATGCTTATAAAGAATTTTCTTTGGGGAATTTATTGAATTATCTTTCCATCAACATGGAGAAGGGCTTTGTCCAGCCCGTGTTAACATGTAATGTAAGTTCATCCTTCTCAAGCCTTCAAACTTTGTTCTAGTATAGATTTGGATAGGCATCATTTCCTCCACTGTTGTTTACATCTGATTGGATGTTTGCAACAACTACCAGTTTTAAATTGTAGTTGTAAAAACATGTTCCTTATGCAGAACAGATCCATTTATTTGCTTATATAATTGTGAAACCTGTTACGTGTCTCCTTGTTTCTCTTTCAGTCGTATCTCTTATGCCAGGCAGAACTTTAGGAAAGATAGTGAGCCAAACCATCTTGAGGACAGCGAGATGACCCCAAGGTCCTGTCTTGATGAAGACAGTGAGTTGAAGCTACTCACCAGCAGGTGTGAGACAACCTCTGTGCAGTCGCTGCCTCAATCAGTTCGACTTCTTCAGTCTCAACTTAAAGCGGAAAGGCTTGCTTCAGCTCAGCTCCGACTTGAAGTCAAAGATGTAATGAAGATGTCAGGGGACTGCCTTGCGCACTATGGTGCCATACAGCTAGGGATGAAGCATCTATCGTTGACACAACTGAGGTCTCATCAGCTTGTTCGGCTGCTTGCGGGGCCCGAGCTTGCCAGGTCTAGTGCCTTCTGAAGTGCTCTCAGTTTTGTATATTCTTTTGTCGGCGCGTTTATATGCACTGGTGGCGACCTTTGATGCCCAGTGTATGTAATCCACAGTCATGTTGCGCTTTATTATCACCGAGTAGCGAACATTGATTCCAAATATGCCGTAATTTCTTTGTTCGGTATGCTGTAATTTAGGCCGGAAGGTTCAGTGGATATCAGTATTGTCAGTCTTCAGGCCAGCTCGTTACTCATATGGGCCAAAACATGGGCCTATATTGATCTTGGGCCATTAGCAGGTCTAAACCTATAGTAGTTTCCTGCCTTTAACAGGCCATGGGCTACATATTTACTGTAGTGACACTGGGCTTCCTACGGGCCGTAGAAACAATGGGCCTTCTACGGGTCGTATCATCAATGAGCCTTAAACGGGCCGTATGATCGATTGGGCAAACATGGGCCAAAAACAGACTGCATTATGGCCGTAAACGATCTAGAGTTGGAGTCGTCCGTTCATGGGCCGGCCATAACGGGCCGTCATTAATAGGCGGTATTTGATGACGCTACGAAAATGGCCCAACATATTAACGGGCCACAAATGGGCCGACTGTAACCATGGGCTGAATTTGGCCCACAAGCAAAAAATGGCAGCAACAGGTCATAAGTAACCGGATGCTGGAAATGAGCCCAAGAATAAATGGGCCCTGAGAAGGCCGAAAGATAACATGGGCTGCAAATGGCCCAATGGATCAATGGGGCGTTAATGGGTATAAAGTGATACACTATTCATTACGGGCTAGTTTCACCACGGGCTGTTAATGGGCCAAGAGTTACAAAGGGCCTCATCTGGGCCGAAAGACCTCATGGGCCATACATGGGCCGGAACTTAAAATGGGCTGGAATCATATTGGATGGCCCAGATGATGCCACTGGGCCTAATTCGGATAGGTCGTAACGAGCCCTGGGTTAGCGGGCTGTAAATGGGCTATATGCGACCTGGCCGTTAACAGGCTTTCCGTGGGCCGGGCCGCCACCTTTTGACCAAGTGAAACGGCTGGCCTTTTCATAGGAATGGGCCTCTGTTGGGCCGTGCCACGTGTTGATGTATCATAGGCGCCGTTTGTCTAATGAGTGGATGACATCTGTCCCAACGGTGAGCCAACACGTGTTTCCTCTAGCCAATGATGATTTTTACATGTGGAAAATCCCCATTGGCCGGGGCTGTTAGCGGGTTATCGAATCCAACACCGGACCCGATAGCTTAACGGCGTTCCATTATGGTGGATGCCATGTGTCGGTCACCCTTGACGAAAGCAGTTCTGTGACGCGCAATTTATCATCATGGAAGTGGACACTTCCGTGATGATAATTTTGGTGATGTCATGGAACACTTCTACAACAGCACAGGTATGACTATCTTGATTCTGTCATAAAATTGTCATGGATGTACATGCATGACAAAAAATGCGACCTACTATGACAAACACGTATCATCACGGAAGTGTATTTTTTTGTAGTGATCCTAGGCAATGATTATGCAATATAGGCATCACATCCGTGTCAAGTAGACCGACTCCTGCCTGCATGTACAACTATTACTCCACACATCGACCGTTATCCAACATGCATCTAGAGTATTAAGTTCGTAAAGAACGGAGTAACGCCTTAGGTATGATGACATGATGTAGAGGAATAAACTCAAGCAATATGATGAAAACCCCATCTTTTTATCCTCGATGGCAACAATTCAATACGTGTCTCACTACCCCTACTTTGTCACTGGGTGAAATCATGCAAGATTGAACCCAAAGCTAAGCACCTCTCCCAATGCAAGAAAAACCAATCTAGTTGGCGAAACCAACCGATAATTCGAAGTGAAATACAAAGATATCAAATCATGCATATAAGAATTTAGAGAAGAGTCAAATAATATTCATAGATAAGCTGATCATAAATCCACAATTCGTCGGATCTCGACAAACATATCGCAAAATAAGATTACATCAGATAGATCTCCAAGAACATCAAAGAGAACATGGTATTGAGAATCAAAGAGAGAGAGAATAAACCATCTAGCTACTAGCTATGGACCCATAAGTCTGTGGTAAACTACTCACGCTTCATCCGAAGTGCAATAGAGTTGATGTAGATGCCCTCCGTGATCGAATCCCCCTCTGGCAGGATGCCGGAAAAGGCCCCAAGATGGGATCTCAGGGGAATAGAAGGTTGCGGTGGTGGAAAACCTATTTCGTGATTGCTTCTGG